>NC_053493.1:344097574-344190074 GCF_905171775.1 Rana temporaria | reverse complement strand
AAAAAATAATAAACAGTGAAAGTAAATATATAATCACAATAAATATGAAGATTAGTAAAATTACAAAGAAAATTAAATAGAAATATCAATATGATATGGGTATGGGATTGTAAGCCCTGCCCTTAATGACAGAATGACAGGGGGAGCCCAGTATGGAGGCCCCGGGGTCCGGCGAGGAACAAGTCACGTGGATAGAAGAAAGAAAGTCACCGCTCCAGGTGGGTCTACTATACGGTCACACACTGTTACAGGATTCCAAGGGTGCTGGCGGTGCACTAGGCAAGCATAAAAGATAGATGAAGGATGGATGGCCGCACTCCAAAAACCGTACAGGTTGTCTTTTATTAAATGAACAGCAAATACATCACCAGATCAAAACAACAGGAACAGGGGAACAGCTGACATTTCACACAAAATCAGTGCTTATTCATGGCTCACGTCACGTGGATAGATGAAATACACAATATACCATAATGGTGCAACACAGAGAATGTGAAAAGTGCTCCGAGTGCCAAATGGTGATATGATCAAAATTGAAGAAATGGAGCATACAATCAGGGAAATGGTAATTTCCTATCTGATTGAATATTGTGTGGAGGGCAGTTCGCTTTAGGGCGCGTACACACGGTCGGACAAAACCGATGAGAATGGACTGAGGTTCAGTTTCATCGGTCCAAACCGACCGTGTGTATAGCCCATCGCTCTGTTGTCCTTCGGTCCAAAATTTAAAAACATGCTTTAAAATCGAACTGATGGCCTGCTGCCCGATCGGTCCAAACCGATGGTTAGTACATAAATCATTGGTTCAAAACCCGCGCATGCTCAGAATCAAGTCAACGCATGCTTGGAAGCATTGAACTTCGTTTTATTCAGCACGTTGTGTGTTTGACGTCACCGCGTTCTGACCCGATCGGTTTTTGGAATGATGGTGTGTACGCACATCAGACCATAAGGCCACATCAGCGGTGAACCGATGGAAATGGCCCGTTGGACCATTCTCATCGGTTTGGAACGACCGTGTGTACGCGGCCTAAGTGTTCGCCACGGGGTCCGTCCAGGCCACATCCCTAGAATCCACGGTGGGCTACCCGATGAGTCATAATGTACAGAAATGATAAAAATTACAATAAAGTAAATATGAATACAAAAAGAGGCCACCTCACCAAGACATAGATTGGAGATGTAAAAGAGATTATGTTTTATTGTTACTTAGTTTTATTGCTTTTGCTTTGCAGGTATGTCATTCTACTATTATGTTGTACCGTTATTGTGTTTTATTGTTAACCATAGTTTGCTTTGTAGGTACGCCATTCAGCTGCAGCACTGATTTATTTATTTTGACAGTTTGCTCTCACTATACATAAATCCGTGACCCCAGCGCTGTAAGAGGTGATTTCACCACCACAATTAAAAAACAGCATATATGCCGAAGCATGGGGGCAGGGGTGGATATTAGGGGCGGATTGCCCCTATGCTTCGGCATATATTTTTTACTCTTTTTTTGCACTGATTGCAAAAAAAGGTTGTTTTATTGATACTGCAATTTATTGTTAGCATTGTTTGCTTTACAGGTACACCATTCAGCTGCAGCACGGATTTATTTATTTTGACAGCAACATGGTTTTCTTTTACGATACGTAAATCCATGACTCCAGTGCTGTAGGGTTTGATTTCACCACCACAGTTAAAAAAAGAGCATTTATGGCGAAGCATAGGGGCAGGGGTGGACGTATTGTCAGATCACACCTTTGCTTCGGCATATATTTTTATTTACTTTTCTTGGCAGAGATTTCTTCACCCACACAGACTGATGTGAATGGCGGAATAATTTTTTTTTCCCTTCAGCCCATTGTCTCAATGAAAAAAAAGAATAGTGCACGTATATGCCCGCTCTTGGCAGAGATTTCTTAACCATTTAAGCCCCGGACCGGCATTGCGTCACTTTGACAGACAATTGCGCGGTCGTGCGACGTGGCTCCCAAACAAAATTGACATCCTTTTTTTCCCACAAATAGAGCTTTCCTTTGGTGATATTTGATCACCTCTGCGGTTTTTATTTTTTGCGCTATAAACAAAAAATAGAGCGACAGTTTTGAAAAAAATGCAATATTTTTTACTTTTTTCTATAATAAATATATTTTTTCCTCAGTTTAGGCTGATACGTATTCTTCTACCTATTTTACACACGCGCAAAGGCGAATGCAAGCATCAATCTTGTGTTAAGAGTAAACAGCAATTGCACCATGCATGTGAGGCATCAATGCAAATGTCAGATTGAAGACAGCAATTCTACCAGTAGACCTTCTCTGTAAATCTAAAGTGGTAACCTTTTAAAGTCTTTTAAAAATGTATATAGTTTGTTGCTGCTCCACGAGTGTGTGTAATTTTAAAGTGTGTCTTGTTTGAAATCCAAGTACTTGGCATAAGATCATTTTTTTTTTCACAGCGCATTTTGGCCAATATAGTGTGTTTTTGTGCATTCAAATTCAAGTGTTTTTTTTTTCCAAAAAAATGTAGTAAAATAAAAAAAAAAATTGGTGTGCAAATACTTTGTGAAAAAAAAAACACTCACCAGGGCCTCTGCTTTAACCATATAAGACCCGGACCTTTAGGCAGGTAAAGGACCCGGCCAGTTTTTGCGCAGTCATGCGACGTGGCTCCCAAACAAAATTGGCATCCTTTTTTTCCCGCAAATAGAGCTTTATTTTGGAGGTATTTGACCACCTCTGGGGGTTTTTTTTTGCGCTATAAACAAAAATAGAGCGCCAATTTTGAAAAAAAAACAATATATTTTACTTTTTGCTATAATAAATATCCCCCAAAAATATATATACAAATATTTTTTTTTTTCCTCAGTTTAGGCCGATACGTATTCCTCTACCTATTTTTGGTAAAAAAACTTGAAATAAGCAAAAAAAAAATTTTCGTGACTGCGACATTATGGCGGACACTTCGCACAATTTTGACACATTTTTGGGACCATTGTAATTTTCAGAGCAAAAAATGCAATAAAAATGCATTGTTTACTGTGAAAATGACAATTGCAGTTTGGGAGTTAACCACTAGGGGGCGCTGAAGGGGTCAAGTGTGACCTCATCTGTGTTTCTTACTGTAGAGGGGCGGGGCTGGACCTATATTAGGGAACACACGATCAATGACAGCGCCACAGTGAAGAACGGGGAAGCTGTGTTTACACACAGCTCTCCCCGTTCTTCAGCTCCGGAGACCGATCGTGGGACTCCAGCGGCGATCGGGTCCGCTGGTCCAGCGGCCGCATTCACAGAGCTTCGGACCGGGTGGACACTTAAAGAGGACGTACAGGTACGTGATTGTGCCCAGCCGTGCCATTCTGCTGACGTATATCTGCAGGAGTACGTTCAACATATACGTTTTATTATTATTTTTTTGTAATTTTTTTAATCACAAAAAAAAATATTCAATGGGCTCAACATGTCTCTCAGCAGATTCCTTGGGGTGTCTACTTTCCAAAAAGTGGTAATTTGGAGGGGTTTTGTACTGCCCTGCCATTTTAGCACCTCAAGAATTGAGATAGGCGGTCATAAACTAGAAGTTGCGTAAATTCCATTAAACGTACCATAGTTTGTTGATGCTATAACTTTTGCGCAAATAAATATACGCTTATTGAATTTTTTTTTACCCAAGACATGTGGCTGAATACATTTTGGTAAATGCATGGAAATTGAGTTTCAGATTCAAATATTTTTCTGAGCACCAAACAAAAAGTACCAACACTACTAGGTATGTGAGAAATAGAGATTACTATATGAGATCAACAAACAAATGTCTTTATTTTTTGACACAACCAGAAACTTTTGGGGAGTTCTAGGATTAGATTTTATACTATTTTTAATTACTGGTAGGTTAGTGGCAAGGGTTTTAGAATAAAGAATTGTTTTTAATATGTGCCACGTACCAAGTGGGCTTTGCACTAGGATATCATGGGTGTGTGATTTGTATGTAACAGATTTTAGTATTCAATTATAACCTTTTCTAGTTAAACATGTATCGTTATAAGGTGATGCGGATACATTTTTGTTAGAGGATTTGTTAGTGAATTTGTTTTTGTTGAGGTATTTTTTTGAACATGATTGGATGGAACCTAAAAAAAAAACTGAACAATAATCACCAGATGGTGTTTACTTTTGCCATAATACCAATATAAGAGTGTTACTGTAGGAAATGGTTGGCCTTTGTAGGTAAAATGTTTACTATGAGTTATGTAGCTCATAAAACTGCACTTTGAACTTGCTAGAATGAGTTGGTGAAACTGTAATGTGAAGCTGTGTTTAATTAGTTGACTGCTCTGCAGATGGCCCCCTCTCTGGATCCATCATGTTTCCATCAAACCTGACTCACATGGCGCAAACTGCAATTTCAGGGATCATACTGTAATTCTCTTATAATGTCAGTCAACCTGTTCCTCTCGATTCTATCTGACTGTCCTCATAATATAAGAGCAGAACAGGGCATGGATTGAATGGAGAAAATTGCTACCATACCTTAAGGGGGCAGTAAGCAAGTGTGAAGAGTATTGGGATTGAGTGACACAAAGCTATTGTTAAAGTATTACAAGGGATAAAAATATAGTGCCATAAATGCAATTGCAGCCTATACTTCAAACAATAAAAAATTCTAGAGTGAAAACAATAGACACAGGAAGTATACAGTATGTTACAAGATTTGGAGACTAATGACCTACACATTGTAATGTGATTGCCAAGAGAAAAACACAAAAGAAAGATGAACAAGATAATAAGACCCTTCATGTACATACCCAAATGTTTAAATTAGGAGTATCCAGTCAATTAGCTGGATTCAGGTAGATGAGCCTTACGTTAGGCAGGCGTAGCATATCGCATATACGCTACGCCGCCGTAAGCCAGAAAGGCAAGTTCTATATTCACAAAGCACTTGCATCCTAAGTTACGGCGGCGTAGCGTAAATGTGCTAGCCTAAGCGCGCCTAATTCAAAGAGAAGAGGTGGGCGTGTTTTATGCTAATGAATCGTGACCCGACGTGATTGACGTTTTTTTACGAACGGCACATGCGTCGTCCGTGGACATATCCCAGTGTGCATGCTCCAAATTACGCCGCAAAGACTTATTGGTTTCGACGTGAACGTAAATTACGCCCAGCCCCATTCACGGACGACTTACGCAAAGAACGTAAAAAATTAAAAATTTGAAGCGTGTCCGACGTCCATATTTAACATTGGCTGCGCCATCTTTTTGGTGGAATATCTTTAGGCCTGAAAACGGCTTACGTAAACGACTTATCTTAACTGTGACGGCCGGGCTTACGCTCGTGAATAGACGTATCTCGCTGATTTACATATTCTAGGCGTAAATCAGCATACACGCCCCTAGCGGCCAGCGTAAATATGCAGTTAAGATACGACGGCGTAGGAGACTTACGCCGGTCGTATCTTAGCAACATTTAAGCGTATCTCAGTTTGAGCATACGCTTACATTTACAACGGCGCAGATTCAGAGAATCTGGCTAATTATTTCTAAGTAATTGCTAGCCTAGTACTGACCAAAGACATTGCAATTGTCAGGCAAGTTAAACCATTCTAAACCAATTTTCAGTCAAGGTAACCTACTGCAGTACTTTAGAATATTTAACAGTGTTGAGAGAAAAAGCCTAAAATCTTATTTGTGTGTGGCCATCTTTACAGAGGTCCTATATGATTACTATACATTTTACTCATTCATTGCTAAAAGTCAGATAATTTTACTACTGTCAGTTTTTACTTGCCGTGTCCTTTGTAGCCTACAGATTTGGTGAAGTACTGTAGATCATAAATATAGTCTTTAATGAACATTAATGTGGAACTTTACCCTAAAAGGGAAGTTCAGTTTTTACACTTCCTACACACCCTCCTCTCCCACTTTTGGAGGCTTTTTTATTTTTTGGGGGGCTCGGGTAGCCTAGGCTTGAGCAGAATTTCTCTACTCCCCTCCCTTACCCAAAACCTTCTGCTTCACAGGTCCCAGGAGGCTGTGGGTCCATTCATAAAGTGCTGTGCGACTCACGCATGTGCAGTGGATAGCCGGAAGTTATACCGCAAGGAATCACAGCCAACTTTCCATAGTAAACATGTCCGCACTGGGGACCCAGAGACCGAACTTGAAGAACTGGCTTGAGCGAGGACGGCACTCGATCCTTAGACAGGCAAGTGTCCTTTTTTTTCAAAATCAGCAGCTACAATGACTATTATTTTATGTATTTATTTTTTTAAGACTGAAGATCCTCTTAAATGATTTGCAAGTGTTTTCACTAGACTGACTTCTGTGACTTTGTCCTTCAGTTTTTATAAATTACTGTGGAGAAAAATGTTGTAAAAATTGACCAATAATGCTTTGCAAGTGCTGGAATATGTCTGTATGAATTGCACTTATCAAATGTTGATGTCCCATGAGCATACTTTTTTTTTTGTAGAGCTGATTGAAAAAAGCAAGCTTGCTGTATTCTCATAGTTGTATAGGGCCACCAAAATATGAATCACTTTACAAAATATGCTAAATTTAAGTAGAACTATTAGCTGAATTCACAATTCTTCCTTCTATCCAGGCTTGTAAATCCCTACAACTGGGTATGCACTTAGGGTCAGAACGTATGCATGCCATGTATAATGTGTTACAACTATGTGCTGGCACCAATGTAAAATGGGGAATTTATGACAACTAATGTACAAGAAGAAATGTACACGGACTACAAATGTACAGTAGGAATTTACACTGACCACCAGCATTGTGAGCATTTATAATGACCCCAATATACTAATAGGGTGCATTTACACTAACTGCCAAGCTAAAGGGGGACTTCACTAACCAATTAATGTATAGCAAGCTCTTACATTGATTCCCAATGTGCAGGAGGAATTTACACTGACCACCGTTGAAACATGAGCATTTTTCTTGACCACCAATTTCAGGGGCATTTACACTGACCACCAACGAAAAGGATGGGTAAACACCAAGCAGACATTTACACATACCACCAGGGTATTTGGAATGTCAGACTGTCCATGGACCAAAATTGTAAAGAAAGTGAAAAAAAGAAGGAGGGATGCATAGGCCACAAGAGTACTAGTAAGCAGGAGGTATAATAACTTTGCAGTACAGCTGCACGATTCTGGCTAAAATGAGAATCACAATTTTTTTACTTAGAATAAAGATCACGATTCTTGCGGTGTAACATCTTCTTTCTGGACTAGAACATCAATTGCAGAATGTCCAACTCCTGAAATCCACGGTAAAATTGTGGTAAATTTGCGGTTTAATTCGCACCTCACACAGGACAAAAAACTGAACAAATTTGCAGCGCAGCAGTGTGAACCAAGCCTCAGACAGAGGCCTTTAGTTGTACATTAAGAAAGCCTATTCAATTTGAGTTTCTATTATTTTTCTCAATGCAGGGGTTTCATAGTGCACAATGCATTCACATCTATGCATCATGGTGCCCTGAAGAGCATATGTGTATGTTTACACTGTAGACACCAATCAGCCATAACAATATGACCACTGCTTATCTTATTACAATAGCACCTGAAAATAGGTGGGATACAGTATATTAGGCAGCAAGTGAACATGTTGTCCCTGAAGTTGTTGTGTTGAATGAAAAAATGGGCAAGCATAAGGATATAAGCAACTTTGACAAGGCACATTATAGGCAGGGTTATAGATATATATTGGTCAGTGCAACTTCAAACCCGGTCTGCAGAAGTCAGGACCTACCAAAAGAGGTCCAAATAAGGAAAACCTGTAAACTAGTGAGAAGGTCATGTGCAGTCAAGTGTCACTGATGCATGCAGGATGGTTGGCCTGTGTAGTCTGATCTAATGGAAGAGATATTTTTTAAAAATTGATAAAAAAGTTAATGCTGGTTCTGATAGAATGGTGTCAGAACACACAATGCATTGCATTTTGTTATGTCTGTGGCTGTGTGGCCACATACCCTGATGTACTGACAGCCTAACTGATTTCTTCAGACCCTTAAAATGCCAGCACAGTACAAATCCCCCCAAATGTCCCCTCTTTGGAAAGTAGTCTGAGGCATTTAGTAAGAGGCATGGCACGTTTTTTGATGCTGTGTTTTTTTGTCAAAATTCTTGGGAAAATGAAGAAATAAAAAAAAAAAAAAAGTTTCTTTACATACGCATATACGCAGTGTAAGCATATGACTGGTGTGGCAGAGATCAGGTCGAAATACTTCCTGATAAAAAAAAAGAATATTCAAATGTATTTATTTTGTCATTATTATTTTTTAACGTACTCTTCGGCCCCGTACACACCATAGAATCCATCCGCTGAAAAATCCCAGCAGATGGGTTTCAGCGGATAGATCCTATGGTGTGTACACTCCAGCGGATCTGTTTCCGCGGATATTTCTCCCCTGGGATGGATTCCAGCAGATCGAATATTTGCTGACATGCCAAGCAAATCCATCTGCTGGAATCCATCCCAACGGATGGATCCGCTGGTCTGTATAGACTCACCGGATCCATCCGTCCGAAGGGATCCCCCGCATGCGTCGTAATGATTCGACGCATGCGTGGAATTCCTTAATTCGCGCACGTCGCCGCATCATAATCGCGGCGACGGCGCGACACGTCATCGCCAGAGGATTTCGGCGCGGATTTCAATGCGATGGTGTGTACACTCCATCGCATGAAAATCCGCCGAAATCCTTGAGAGGATTTATCCGCGGAAACGGTCCGCTGGACCGTATTCGCGGATAAATTCTCTTGTGTGTATGGGGCCTTAGAGTAGTTCAGTGTCACCATAGTAACACTGTACTACTCTGGGGGTGGTGATCAGGAATTTTTTCAATGTTTTTGAATATTGTTTCAATGATAATCATTGAAACAGTAATATTTTCAACTGTCATGAATGGGTTACATTCATGGCGGCTCTGATTACTAGTAATCTGTGATTGGCTACAGCTAATTACCTGGTACAGGGGGCTGCAATTGCCCCAGATACCATGTGATAGCTGTGGGCCAATCACAACATCATTCTGCAGGAAACACATGACTGAAATTCATTAATAGCAGCTTTGTTAACAATGTAGTGAAGTATTATGATGATTGAATATACATTTATTTAGTCTGGTTTTTAAATTGTATAAAAATGCATTACTGGGTTATTGCTCTTCAGGAGGTAGGTCTTTTGACCCCTATACAAAAATGTATGCAGTTTTTTATATTGTGTAATACAAATATGCTGTGATTTTCAATGCAGATTACTGTCCCCAATTTTTTCTGAAGAAGCAGCATTGACCTGAGAAATATGTTTCATTTTTGATATCCAGATACTTACCTGAACAAAATAATGGCATGATATACTGTGAATGAACCAAATATAGTTGAATATAAGTATTGGAGTATCTGGTGTAGATTGATGTACTTGAAGGTCTTGTGTATGTGGAACAGCATTTAACATGTATGTGTGTGTGTTTTACTTTCAATATTTCTAATTACATAAATAAAAAAATAAAAACATGATTTTACATAATGTTGTTATGACTTTGTGCCTTTAAAGTGTTGTAGTTTTTCTTGGTTAGGGTCCTTCCATATATTTTTTAATACTTGGCCATGTTCCAGTTTATGCTGTTATCATGCCTGCTGCCCCAGGTTTCCTGTTATAGGTTGGCTATATTTTCTTGCTGCATCTTATAGAGCCAACCCTTGCATGCAGGAACTAGAGTTGTGTCTCACTGTGCTGTGTACAACAATAAAAGCACACAGACCCATAGCATAGGGTGGCAGTCACTTTCCTGCTCCTCCTTTCCCCTCCCTTCCCTTCTCCAAGCTAACAGACTGACTCAAGATGACACTGTCCACTTTTAATTTTTTCCTGTGAAAACTGCAATTTAAAGGGGTGGTAAAGGTTTTTTGTTTTTTTCTAAATAGGTTCCTTTAAGCTAGTGCATTGTTGATTCACTTACCTTTTCCTTTGATTTCCCTTCTAAATGTTTTTTTCTTTGTCTGAATTTCTCACTTCCTGCTTCTCCTCAGTAAGCTTGCTCGCCCATCATCAGAGCTGTTCGGGCTGAGGGTTAGTCAGCGTGCTCGTCCCATCCCTGTGTTCACAGTGTCTCCCCGCAGAGATGTAGTCCTAAGGGAGGGGACGAGCACGCCGACTAACCCCCAGCCAGAGCAGCTCGGATGATGGGGGGCAAGCTTACTGAGGAGGAACAGAAAGTGAGAAATTCAGACAAAGAAAAAAATAATATGTTTACGTTTATAACCTTGTTTAAATGTGTATTAGCGAATTGCTTCACTTTTTACATGTGCAAAAAAAAATTTAAAAAAAATACCAGTTACTCACCGGTAGCTGTTTTTCTATGAGTCTTACAGGACGGCACCTTGAGAGTAGACTGGCTTCACCTGACAGGAAACACAATCAAAAAGAGGTTTAAAAACCCCGCCCCTCCCCGTGCACCTCAGTTCGTGATAAAGTAACCACCATAAGAGCACGGGAACCAGTATATGAAAATACAAACCATACAAAGTCATCAGGGTGGGAAATAGGCCTGCCGTCCTGTAAGACTCATAGAAAAACAGCTACCGGTGAGTAACTGGTATTTTCTCGAGTCGTCTTCCAGGACGGCACCTTGAGAGATAAGCAAGTAACCCTCAGGCCTACCTTAGGGCGGGACCACTGCCTGCAGGACTCTTCTGCCAAACGTCAAGTCTTGGGGTGACAGGAGTTCCACTCGGTAGTGTTTTAGAAAGGTATTCTGGCTTGACCACGTTGCTGATCTACAGATTTGTTCCACTGAAACTCCTGCTCTCTCTGCCCAGGAGGTTGCTATAGATCTCGTGGAATGTGCCTTGACTTTAGGTACTGTTTTGCCAGCCTTACTGTATGCTACTGAAATTGCCTGTCTTATCCATCTAGATATAGAGGCTCTAGATCAGGGGTGGGCAATTATTTTTTCGATGGGGCCACATGAGAAACTAAAAATATTTTGGAGGGCCGGGCCAAAAGGCTAAACTCAATACTGCATAAAATCAATTGTATTTCTTTATAAAAAGCAGTAAATATCATTGTTGGACAACTGGTACGAGTACTTGTTATAGACATGGCACAGGAGGGGGACAGAGGCTGGGGACATGGCACAGGAGGGGGACAGAGGCTGGGGACATGGCACTGGAGGGGGACAGAGGCTGGGGACATGGCACAGGAGGGGGACAGAGGCTGGGGACATGGCACAGGAGGGGGACAGAGGCTGGGGACATGACACAGGAGGGGGACAGAGGCTGGGGACATGACACAGGAGGGGGACAGAGGCTGGGGACATGACACAGGAGGGGGACAGAGGCTGGGGACATGACACAGGAGGGGGACAGAGGCTGGGGACATGACACAGGAGGGGGACAGAGGCTGGGGACATGGCACAGGAGGAGGACACAGCATACTGATGATGTCTAGGTAGGATAGCACTTCACACTCTGCTGCTGGACTGAGGAGGACTCACCAGACAAGGCCAGGGCAGTGGCACTGAGGGCAGGCAGCAGGCGTCGCGAGGAGTCCTACTCCAACGAAGAGAGTGGAGACCAGGGTCCACTCCAGGTCCGGGCACCAGCATGGCGGCTGGCCGACTGCTACAGTCAGTCAGTCGGGCGGGCAGAGCAGGCAGGCAGGCGCACTGGTCGGTCTCCGTCTGCCTTCACTCAGTCCACTCCGTCACAGTGGGGGTGCGTCTGCAGTGTGTCCACTACATCTGCTGCTGTGTGCTATCCCGCCGGTGCCGCTCTCCACAGAGTCCACACATTCTACGATGTTCCTCAGTTTCCCCGCGCTGCTCTTTTGAATAGGCTGGCAGCAGTGTTGTTAGCGCGAAAATGCGCTTTGATAATTGGCTGCGTGGCGGGTGGTGGTGGGCTGGGCAGTCAGAGAGGGTGAGGCTATGCATAATGTAGGAGGACTAGACGCTGCCTGCGCTGCGGCTCACATTCCGATCTTTTTACGGGCACATTTCCCTTATTACGGACTTTTACGAACAGGGAAAAAGTGCCTTTTATTTACGTACTGTCCGTAATTCTACGGACGGTTGGCAACACTGCCCGGGGGCCGGATTAAAAGGTCCGCCGGGCCGTATACGGCCCGCGGGCCGTAGTTTGCCCAGGTCTGCTCTAGATGCTTGGCAACCCTTTTTCTTTCCTGAAAAATTGATTAGCAAGTGTGATGAGCGTCTGAACTCGCTCACCCTTTCTAAATAAATTAACAAACAGCGTCTTACATCCAAACAATGAAAGGTTTGTTCTCTTTCATTCTGTGGTTTTGCGCAAAAAGAAGGAAGTATAATTTCTTGTGACCTATGAAACTTCGTTGCCACCTTAGGTAGGTACAGGGGATCCTGACTTAGGACTACCCTGTCTTCAAATAAACGAAAATAAGGCTCTTTGATTGAGAGCGCTTGCATGTCTCCTATTCTTTTGGCCGTGGTGATGGCCAAAAGAAAGGAGAATTTAAATACTAACAGCCTAACCGGAATGCTGTCTATCGGTTCAAACGGAGGTTTGGATAGCTGATCTAGCACCAGGGAGAGGTCCCAAGGGGGAACTCTGGATATCTGTATAGGTGACAACCTATCCCTGGCCGTCAGGAACCTCTTAATAAGAGGATCCAGAGCCAGCCTCTTGTCTAAAAAGTAGGACAAGGCGGCAACCTGTACTCTTAGGGTTCTCGTAGCTAGACCTAGATCTACCCCTTTCTGAAGGAACTCCAAGATAACGGATATTTCGGGTAGTGGAGCTTGTCTTGCCGCGCACCAGCATGAAAACACTCCCCAGGTCTTGGCATAGATCTTCCTGGTAACTACCTTACGACTCGCTAAGAGGGTATCTATTACCTTCTCTGAGCAACCCTTCCGCTGCAGGTTCCACCTCTCAAGTACCAGGCCGTCAGACTGAAAAAGCCTGGCTCTGGATGAAAGATCGGCCCCTGCCGCAGAAGGTCCACCCGGACCGGGAGAGGGAGGGGAGGAAGGACTGACCACTGTTCTAACATTGGAAACCAAGATCTTTTGGGCCACCAGGGAGCGATCAGAATCAGCTTCCCTTGTGAACGACTCAGTTTTTGCAATACCCTCGGGATCAGATTCAGAGGAGGAAAGGCATAGGCTAGGTAAAATGTCCAGGCCTGGGCCAACGCGTCCACACCTTCCGATCCCTGATCCCGGGAGAGGGAGAAGAACCTTTCTATCTTCTTGTTCCTCCTGTGAGCAAAGAGGTCTATTTCTGGGATGCCGAAATGATGACATACCCAATCGAAGACCTCCTGACTTAGTTCCCACTCTCCCTGGAGAATGGGTTGGCGGCTTAGAAAGTCCGCTTCTAGGTTTAGGACTCCCCTGATGTGAACTGCTGACAGGGAGCGAACCCTCTGTTCTGCCCAACCTAGAATTTCTAGGGACAACCTTAGGAGCGAACGGGACTTGGTGCCTCCCTGATGGTTCAGGAACGCCACCGTGGTCGCGTTGTCGGAGAGAATTTGTATTTCCTGGTTCAGGATTCTCTCCTCGAACGCTTCCAAGGCTCTTCCGACCGCTGATAATTCTCGGAAGTTGGAAGACGACTCCCTTTGGTGTCGATCCCAGGAACCCTGGGCCTGTAGGCCCGCCATGTGGGCTCCCCATCCCCAGGAGCTGGCATCCGTGGTTATCCTGAGGGGGTTTGACTGGTTCCACTGAAGGCCTCTTCCCAAGTTCCGAGGAATGAGCCACCACTCGAGTGTTCTTTACCGACTCTGGAATGGAGACCCTGGAGTCTAGGGATGTTTCCTTCCCGTCCCAGGAGGAGAGGAGGAAGGCCTGTAGTGGCCTGTAGTGAAGCTGGGCCCACGGAACTGCCGGGATGCATGAGGTCATAAGTCCCAACAATCTCATGATCTCCCTGAGTGAAATATCTGCTGTTCCCCTGACAGACCTGACCACTGAGATGAGTCTCTGGACCTTGTCTACTGGTAGGAGAAGCTTTTTCTCTAAGGAATCTATTAAGAATCCCAGATAGATCTTTCTCTGTTCTGGGAGGAGAGAAGATTTTTCTCTGTTTATAATCCATCCTAAGGATTCCAGTGTAGTCAGGACGGTGGTCAGGTCCGTGAGAAGAAGTGCTCGACTGGGATTGAACAGCAGCAGATCGTCGAGGTAGGGAACAAGGGAGATGCCCTTCAGATGTAGAAAGGCGACCACCTCTGCTAGCACCTTCGTGAAAACTCTTGGGCTGGAGGCAAGCCCAAAGGGAAGAGCAGTGAATTGCCAGTGTTGGATCCCCTGAGGGGAAACAATGGCGAATCTCAGGAATCTTTGATGGTCCTGGTAAATGGGGACATGGAGGTAGGCGTCCTTCAGGTCTATGGTTATCATAAATACCCCTTCTAAAAGAAGTCCTTTGAGACTGTAAATGTTCTCCATGCGGAACCTCTTGTAGAGGAGATAAGTATTCAGGGGTTTTAAGTTGATGATTAGACGGAATTTTCCCGAGGGTTTTGGTACTACGAAGATGTGAGAGTACACCCCCTGACCCTGTTGGTCTACCGGAACTGGGACTATGACCCCCTGTTGTGCTAGGTCTGACACCTTCCCTAGAAGGCTTGCCGCTTTGAGGGGATTTTGGGGTAAATGAGTGAGGAGGAAAATTGGTGGGGGAAGATGGCGGAATTCCAATCTGTAGCCTTCCTTCACTATCTGCAAAATATGAGGACTCCGTGTTATGCTTTCCCAAGCTGGAAGAAATCGGGAGAGCCTTCCCCCGACTCTCGAGTCACTTGGAGTCTTTCCCAGCGGGTTTAGGATCAGGGAAAAGGATTCCCCCTTTTGGTTTATCCTTTCCTGTGATCCACCTCCTATTAAAGGCCGCTCTTCGGTCTGAAGGTCGGTTTTTATTCTGGGGGCCTCGAAAAAATCTCCTCCTATTTTGTTTAGGTTTGGGCGGGAACCGTTTACCCTTTTCTGAGGCCCTAGTTAGAGCCTGGTCTAAACCTGTCCCAAAGAGGAGGGATCCCTCAAAGGGCAGGGCACAGAGACGGGATTTGGAGGCCAAATCTCCTTCCCATGTTTTGAGCCATAGTGCCCTTCTTGAGGCGTTAATAAGAGCGCCCGTTTTAGCAGAGGCTCGAGCGGACTCAATTGATGCGTCTGCTAGATAAGCGACAGCGCTACCTATGACTCTAAGGGAATCTCGGATATCCTTAAACTTTGAAGTCTGCGGGATATGTTCCAACATCCTGGATAGCCAGGTATCCGTATTTCTGGCAATGCAGGATGAGGCCAGGGCGGGCCCAAGGGCTGCCGCATTAGCCTCCCAGGCCCTGCGAAGGGAGGTCTCTGCCCGTCTGTCTAGTGAATCTTTTAAATTCCCAGCATCCTCAAAGGAAAGGTCAGACTGTCTAGACAGTTGAGCTAGGGAAGCGTCTAGTTTAGGGACTTTGAAAAATTTGTTTTCTAGTTCCTCTTTAAAGGGACAGCGCCTTTTCCAGGTTTTGTACCTAAGTAACTTCTTTTCAGGTTCTGCCCACTCTCTTAGAACTAAGTCCTGAAGAGATTGGTGAACTGGGATAACCTTTGGCTGGGGTTTAGCCAAACCCTGGTACATCTTATCCTGTGCTGACACTAGTTCGGCCGGCTGCTGAATCCCCTCAGAGGTATAGATAACTGTCAGTAAACCACCCATGTCATTTGCTGAAAAAATGAATTTGCCTGATCTAGCATCTTCATCCTCCTCATCTGTCTGGCTATCAATGAGACCCTCTTCCTGAGCCTCTGAATCCTCAGAGTCTGACAGAAGAACGTCCCTAGCCCTCAATAATTTTGGAGCCGAGGTGGATAAGCTTTCCTGTGAGGAGGGTCCAGCTGCTAGGGGATCAGGTCCTTTGGGTTTTAAGACTTCCTTAAACTCCTTTAATGTGGAAAGCATCTCTGACTGAACCGTCAGGAATTCTTTCATTATTAGCGAAGTTTCCTTCCCTGTGAGTTTTTGAATGCACTTGGCACACAAAAGCTTGGAATAATCTGTGGCTAGCTTAATGCTACAATTCCCACATCTTTTAGCTTTAGATGTATGTTTAGCAGAAACACTAGAAGCCTCCCCCTGGGCAATAACCTCTTCCCCTGAAAGTAAAAGACAGAGGCTTTAATCAAAAAGGGAGTAGGGGAAGGGAAGGGGGGTGTGTGGGGAATAAGGACCCAGTCCAAGTGCCCCAATGAGGTTTTTTAGAGGTAGACTCACCCCTGGTGGCTTCCTCTGCAGCAGTGGTTAGTGCCTGGCGGTCCTCACGCTCCATGGCACCGTCGAATCGGGCGCCACTCTCTCCCCTGCTGCGCTCCGTGTGTGTGTGTGCTAACGCCGATGGCGGCCGCCATTTTGGTGAAGACCGGAACCGGAAGTACGTCATCACCCTGCGCCGCCATCGATGCAGCGTCGAATGCTGGCTCCATCGAGAAACGAGCCTGGGAGAACAGCAGCCGATTCCACAGCACGGAGATGCATCTTTACCCGGCCCAGCAGGTAGGAAGACGCTCGGGAGAGAGGGATTCCAGCCACCTAGGTGTTCTGAGATAGCCACTATCCCAGATACACCTAGCCGGGGGGGGGTTTCCAAACATGGTTTTTCCTTCAGCTCCCTCCCCCCCCTTCTATACAGGGAGACCCTCTGGACAGGCAATAGCCTCACTGAGCTCAAGGCCTCCCAGGACCCATGGCTCACCTTCCAAGAGGGGGACCACCAGCCCCAGGCCTTAGGTCTTTTTGGAAAAACAAAAAAACGTTTCGCTGGGGGAAACACAATCATGAACTGAGGTGCACGGGGAGGGGCGGGGTTTTTAAACCTCTTTTTGATTGTGTTTCCTGTCAGGTGAAGCCAGTCTACTCTCAAGGTGCCGTCCTGGAAGACGACTCGAGAAAATTGTATATATAGTTTATAATTAGTGAAAAAAAAGTGTAAAATGATAGTACTCCCTCAAGAGTGTCAGCAAATTACAACAGCGCTAACCAAATATGTGTGCATATTCTACTAAATATAAACACTGTCACAAACCATATACAATAGTGTCAAACCATATATAATAAGTGAAAATTAATCACAAACTGTGAGAATGTTCATAAACACCCGTGATAATACAGAAACGTGAGTTTAGGAGCACTGAATGTGCAAAACAAATCTTTAAAAATCAAAAAATGGATAATAAATGAAAGTTCATGTGATCAAGGATCCTGCGATCTTCAAGAGCTTTCACCACACCCGATAGTGATCTGTGATTCCTTCTCCATCAAAATGGACACTCACCAGACCAATATGCCTCACACTCTCGTGTTTTGGCAAATAGGCTAATAGAGATGTTTCCAGTTGGTACAGATGAATAAACAATGTAACCTTCAAAAGCTCCACATGGATTGTAGGAAGAAACAAAGAAGTACAAAGAGTGTGATACCGCAAAAGGTTTAATAGCACACCAAATTAAAACTTCAAAAGTTACACTCACAAACAAAACTTGTAAAACAGCAATGTGTCACATCCATCAACTCCTTCAAAAAATTTCAACTGGTGAGAAGTGGTCACGGCGGACCCCCGATCAGCAAGAAAAAAGATATCCTCCTACTCACGGTGCCGTGGAACACTGTCAGGTAGCACTGCAAATCCAAACTTGGTTCAAACTTTAAAGCACTCGGCATCCAAACAGGTCACGTTTATTTGCAGAGATAGACTGTGTGGCCAAAACCCGACATGTTTCGTTATTACAACTTATTCAGATGAATAAGTTTGTTATATCCTCTGTGTTGAGAGGGACACAAGACTCTGGGCTGGTACAATGGATGTTTATTCAGTACATGCTGTACCCTGGAACATGCATCTCAGGACATTACAGGTTATCTCTTTCTACATGTGCTCTCTCTAAGATGGCTACTATACCCCTTGACCCTTGTCATCACTGCTGGGTGGAGCCAGCCTTAAAGTGCCAGTACATGTGAAACCCTTCAGGTATAACAAAGTTGTAATAACGAAACATGTCGGGTTTTGGCCACACAGTCTATCTCTGCGAATACACGTGACCTGTTTGGATGCAGAGTGCTTTAAAGTTTGAACCAAGTTTGGATTTGCAGTGCTACCTGACAGTGTTCCACGGCACCGTGAGTAGGAGGATATCATAGTTTATAATTACAAATATGTCATAAAAAGTCCAAAACAACTCCAGAAATCTTTTTGAATGATTCTGCCCCAAACACCATGTGAAAAATAAAATCTGTGTTCCAGATAAAGGTGACAACAAATTGCGCTCACCAGATGGCTCTGGCCAGCAAGTGACCATAAAGCATGAAGTTACTCCTCAATCCCTGGAAACCATTCAACGATCTCCTCCCAAACGATCGTCCAGTGTCTGCAGGCGGGGGGCTTATTAGAATCTGGATGCCCCCTTTAACAAGGGGTCCCCCAGATCCTGGACCCCCTCTATGTGAATGGGTATCGGGTACATTGTACCCCTACCCATTCACCCAAAAAGTATAAAAAAAACACAAGAGAGTTTTTGACAAATCCTTTATTAAAAAAAAAATCGATCGTCAATCATGGCACCCAACAGATCCAAAAAATAGCAACAAAAAAACCTCCGCCTCGATGGGAGGGCTCCCACCGACTGCTATTTGTTCGCTTTGCCAGGTGTTATAGGATGGGCCACCCAGTGACATAACCGGGTGACCCCGCCTCCTTGTGAGATCATAGGGGGTGAGGCCATCGGGTGGTCTCACCTTTGCCTATAAAAGAATTGTCAAAGTGTACAGAGCTCATACAGCGGGAGTCCTCCCATGGAGGCGGAGCATTTTGATTGTTTTTAATTTTTTGGGTCCGTCGGGCACCGTGATTGATGATGCACATCGTGGGAGAATTATTTATTTTTTAAATAAAGGATTTTTCAAAAACTGTCTCTTGTAGTTGGTATTTTTCTATACTTTTTGGGTGAATGGGTAGGGGTACAATGTACCCAGTACCCATTCACATAAGGGGGGCTTGTTAAAGAGGGATTCCCGATTCTGATAAGCCCCCTGCCCGCAGACCCCGTTAACCACCGGCTATCAACATGGGGGCAAGGTGCTTAGGGGGCACCCCAAAGCACCCTCCCAATGTTGAGGGTATGTGGCCTGGTATGGTTCAGAAGTAGGAGTGCTTGCTCGTCCCCACTCACCTATCCTTACCTCCAGGTTGCATGCTCGGATAAGTGTCTGGTATGGATTTTGGGGGGGGGGGCCCACACCAATGTTTTTTTTTAATGTTGGTGTGGAGTTCCCCTTAATATGTATGCCAGACCCAAAGGGCCTGGTATGGATTTTGTGATGACCCCACTTCATTTTTTTTTTTTTTGGCGTTCTGTTTCCCTTAAAATCCATACCAGACCCCAAGGGCCTGGCATGGACTGGGGGGGACCTCATGCCGTTTTTTTACACATTCTTTTTCCTAATAGCCAATGCCATCACAGCATGAGCATGGTTGTTTCCATAATATTAATGGGTCATTTGCAAAACATTATTGCATACTATTAAATACATCAAACACTAGTAAATGTATTTTCCAGGTATGATTGTGCTTATTCCAATAGGCTGGTAGTCAACACTTCTACCTTAAAAGACACAGGCCTTGAAGGACTCATGGGTTCAAATCCTAAAAGATACTAAAAGATTGCATTGAATTCTGCAGCATATGCTGAAAATAGGCATATGCCAGTTAGCCAATGCACTTTAGTTCTGTTGATTCTATTATATTTACTCTTCATATGCATGCAATGGTATGTACTGTAAGTATTCAATAATTTTATGGTGTGGGATTCCAAACATCACACACCGGTTACCGGGCAGTTTACATTTGTTGTTTGTTTATTTTAATTTGATTGTGCACTAGAAAAATAAACACAAAAAAAATGAAAACTAAACACAAGTGTTGGGATATAGGTTGGCTGGGATTTTAACTCATAACTTGAGTGCTTTGGAGATATCTGAGCAGACCAAGTCAATGTGCCAAGTACACTGAGACCTGCATAATAGCGTAGTATGATTAAAGAATGAACATAAATAATTATAGTTTTATATTCACCTAAATAAAAAATAAACATAGAACAAATAGGTAACCTAAATGTTCAATACATGTAACTTTACAGAATAGCAGACATTACTCTGCAATACTCATTCATAACTGCATTTGTTAGCAAAAGAAGAAAAAAAATAGGAATACCAATTGCAATATACATCAATAGATGCACACGATGTAGAGCACATCTCACATAAAAATGTTTTCTTCACATACATGGATCCTGGTTGCCATGCAGTGCTATATAATAACTTGGTAGCAATTGGCACTTGCAGATCCGAGGAATCAGCGATTAGCACAGATTCTGAATTTACTAAGGCATGTTCGCCGCTAATAGCACAAATTTTCATTCACACGTTCGCCTAGCTAAATATTTAATTGCCTGAAACGGTGCGCTATTACATGTAGAGTGCCCAGTACTTCCCGGAAATCTTAGTAAAATCAGCCCCTGAGGTTTTAATACCATTTTAAATTGGTGTGCATTTGGATCAAATACTAAATAAAATAAATTGCGTTTAGAACAGTCACTGCTGACTGTTTGCATTACAAAAGTAATAACGTGAACCAAATATAATGAACATAAATACCTTAGTAACCCTATACAATTATCAAATTTTCATACCAGAAACCAAAGACAGGGTCAGCCAGACACCATGGGTGCCATATGGTAAACTGACAATTACACAGCATTACACAAAATTAACCCAGGAAAGGATCCTGCCTCTTTGCACGCTAATTACTAACATGTTTTGGTTATGGATGAAAAAGACGTGCAGAAGGTACATTTTAGGAAATTACCACAAGTCACTTCTCATTTTTCATGTGATTAACTGTGCTTCTCTGTCTTCCATTATAATATTACCATTATTTTAGGTTTGAAAACTTTACTTATTAAACCATGATTCTGTACAAAAATACAGTATGATCTGAAACCACAGCAGGTCATAAGTTAAAAGAAAAGTGTTTTCACTTTACAAAACAGTTATAATTACAAGTCATTAAAGCCTCAATATCAGTTGAAAAGGCAATGGAAACTTGATGCCTCTGCACCCAGAACATCCCTTTTAAGACTAAGCACCGCAACTCTTGGAAAAAAATCAAAAAAGCGTTTGACGCTGCAGGAGGGAAATGTAATCTTAATCATTTCAGTCAAGAGACACTGTCCTCATATTCAAACACTACCCCACTATGTTTTAGTCTATTAATTAGATAACAGATGGAAGAGCACATAGCAGTATGGGTAGAAAAACCTACTTGTTTGAACTATATAGACAGAGAAAGTGCTTTAAAGTAACTGAGATGCTAAGATTGCAACCATATGTTTAAATCTGAGTTACCTCCTCCTTGGTACTTTGGGTTATATCCTGAAGGTTATTTGTATCAGCATTGGCCTGTTCCAGTTTTAACCTGGAAAATTTCTCTGTTATTTTCTTATTCTGTTGACGAAGGTAGTTGACTTCAGAGGTGATTGCAGAGTTCTCTTTGTTTTTTTCATTTAGCTAAAAGTCAAAACATACAGTGTTATTGGAACCATTGTATAATGTCTAAAATCATTATGTTTTAATCGGCCTGTGGTAGGCCTCAACTTCATGAATTTAGCTAGTAGACACACCTTCCAATAAGATCAGAGATGCCAAGGTTGTAGCACTGCACACAGGTCACATATTGCAATGGTACCACAGCAGGCAGTTAGTGGGCATTGAAAGTAGATCTAAACACAATTATTAAAATCTTATATATGTCTAATATGCTAATGCAATTTGAAAAGTTGTTTTCAATCTCTAGAAATCTGAAGCTTTCGAATGCCAAGGAAGTTCCTTGTTTAAACGTTTTAAATACTGAGGCTGTATTTACACCTGAGCGTTTTCAGCTTGTAAAATGCTCGTAAAATGCTCATCTCAAAAGTTCCAAAAAACCCAACAAGCAAAATCCCTGTTCACATCTGAGCATTCCGTCGCCTGAAGCAAAATGCCTGAAGCTCAGAAAAAGTACATGAGCTTGTTTTTAGGCAGATTACAGGCTTTTTACATTGGTGACCTTTGGACCTCAAAACACCTGTACAAAAGCTCTGCAAAAACTCTCCAAAAATGGCAAAAAATCCTGTCAGAAAAACGCCCTAAAAAACACCTGAAAACAATACCCTCAGGTGTGAATGCAACCTTACTGTATTGGGGTGACAAATATCCCCAAATGTGCTCCTGCAAGGTTACCCAGTTTTACGAGTCTTTGATGGAGACTAGCAGCTGTGCCAACTTATACCATGCAGGTTTACTCCACAGTTGTCACTATTAGGTCAGACCAGAGCAATGATGTGCAGGAGGCGATGAAGCCAGTGCATGTAGACAGAAAGAGAATGTAACGTTGCTGAAAGAGATACACCGATCAGCCATAGCATTAGGACCACTGACAGGTAAATTGAATAACATTGATCAAATTGTTACAACGGCAGCCGAACATCAGTGGGATAGATTAGGCAGCAAATAAACATGTCCATGTAGTTGTGTTGAAAGCAGAAAAAAATGGGTAAGCGTAAGGATTTGAGCAACTTTGACAAGGGCCAAATTGTAATGGCCAGATGACTGGGTCTGAACAGCTCCAAACCTGCATCTCTTGTGGGATGTTCCTGGTCTGCAGGGGGCAGGACCTAGCAAAAGCAGTATATGGAAGTAAAACAGGTGAACCGGCAAAAGGGTCATGGCCAGCCAAGGCTCACTGATGCATATGGGGAGCAAAGACTGGCCTCTGTAGTCTGATCCAATAAAAAAGCTACTGTAGGTCATGTTGCTGAAAAAGTTAATTTTCATTCGAATAGAAAGGTGTCAGAACAGCATTGCAGCTTTGCAGTGTATGGGGCTAGACCGGTCAGAGTGTCCATGCTGACCCATGTTCACAGCCAAAAGCACCTGCAATGCACACAAGAACATCAGAACTGGATCACAGAGCAATAAAAAAGCGGTCTGGTGAATCATGTTTTCTTTTACATCGTGTGGCTGGCCAGGTGTGTGTGCGTCTCTTACCTGTGGAAGAAATGGCACCAGGATGTAACATGGGAAGAAGGCAAATTTGCAGGGGCTCAAAGGATCTGCTCCCTGTTTGATTACAAATACTACAGCATACCTTCAGAGGTCTAGTGGAGTCCATAATGTTATGGTGGGAGGTCATAATTGTTACGGCTGATCGGTGTAAGCAGCACTGAGATTGAGACAAGGTTTAAAAAAAAGGAGGAAAACTATTTAATGGAAAAATTAAAACAAAATGTCTAAACATTTAAGGTTTAGATCTACCTTAAAGCAAAATTATACCCCATTACTACGAGACCATACAAACTTTAACATGATAGTGTAATTTCACAAGTCATTTTCACTCTGTTTAAATCTGCAACTTTGATTAACATAATGACTTTGTGATCCTGCCATGAAGGTCCTTGGTAAGGCTATTCCTCTGATGAGTTGACAACGGTCTCCCAAATGTGTTCCTGAATTATCACACTGTTACATGAGTCCCCGGTGGAGACTAAAAGCATTCATACCTATAAAAACATTGTGTAAGCACGATCTACCATTGTAACTACCGTGTTTCCCCGAAAATAAGCCCGGGTCTTATATTAATTATGCCAACAAAAGACACAGTAGGGCTTATTTTCGGGGTAGGTCTTACCATGTAATGTGCTGTCTTCTCTCCCCCTCTCCCTCCCTGCCAGGAATCCCCAGTGTGAACTGCGTTAAAATGCTTGTAAAATCCTCTAATCCACTCTATTACAGTATTATATAATGTACAATGTGTGCGTTTCTGTAATATAATTGTGCCAAATACTTTTGTTATAGTGCCGCTCTGCACTTCTGTTACCCACCGGAGCTCTCTTCCCCGCAATTATATTACAGAAACACACACATTGTACATTATAAACTACTGTAATAGAGTGGATTATAGGATTTTACAAGCATTTTTAACTAGGGCTTATTTTCGGGGTAGGGCTTATATTGCAGCCCTCCTGGAAAATAACGCTAGGTCTTATTTTCAGGGTAGGTCTTATTTTTGGGGAAACAGGGTATCAAGAAGCCTGTCCAGAACAAACCGATGCTGAAGTGCATACATACATGTTTATAAACAGTCTCCCCTTTTAGAGCCATCAGCAGACACTGCAGATGGTGGCTCTTAGGCTAGTTCACACCTGAATCACACAGAGCATGCTCCACATTTTGGATACATAGACTGGACAGAATGAGGGAGAATTATAATCCCTGTTTTTTGCCATCCATTTCCCATTGGGGAGATTTCCCTTCACCTACTATCGCATAGCCAAAACAGGAATTGATAGGAAATCCCTCCAAAGTGAAGGAATCCTGAGGTGTGACCTGAAGCAGTGTCTCTATTGGAAGATTTCCCCCTCTATTCTTGTTCTGGAATCAACCCTAAAATTTGGATTTTCTTTTACTTTCGTTGGTAATGGTAAAGCGGAGAATAGAGAGGGTGAATCTCCCTAAAGGGGGCACAGACGGCAGTAAGAACCTGACAAATTCTAATGCTTCTCTACTCTATTCAAACTAAAGAAAACTATTTTGTTATACTTTAAAGGATAAGTTCACTTTTTTTACTATTATTAATGTACAGGATTTATATAGTGCTGACAGTTTACACAGCGCTTTACAACATAAGGGCAGACAGTACAATTACAATACAGTGTAATACAGTAGGAATCAGAAAAACTTGCTTGTTTGAGCTTACAATCTATAAAAAAAAAAAAAAAAAAAAAAAAATGCACATCTTTTTGCAGGTAAAAAAAAAAATGTGTATTTTTTTTTTATTATTGGGAGTCTGGAAAGCATTGCACCAATCATCAGCAGATTGTGGGTGCAATGTAGGGTCTTGCAGACTGTGTGTATAATCTGTTGTAATTCATTGAGAGCTGCAAGCCTTGTAGTATCCCATTCACAGAACACTGTGAATGAATGACGCAGCTGCCAAGGAAGAACCCCACACAGCCACTTTCTTTTCAGATTGTGACAGAGAGTGGGGGAACAGGATACCCTTCTGCCTGTTACAACGGGGTGTCGAAGGGGGGGGGGGTGCAGGGGCCAGAGGATTTGTAACATGTTACACCCTGAATATGGGTGTAAACATCAATACTGAACCTATCTGAACCGCTTCAGCCACGGACCATTTTGATGGTCAAAGGCCAATTTTTGCGATTCGGCACTGTGTCGCTTTAACTAACAATTGTGCGGCTATGCGATGTGGCGCCCAAACAAAATGTACATCCTTTTTTACGTAACTTTTTGCTATAATAAATATCCCCCACAAAATATATAATTTTTTTTCCACAGTTTAGGCCGATAAGTATTTTTCTACATATTTTTGTTTAAAAAAAAAAAATGCAATAAAGCGTTTAATGATTGGTTTGCGCAAAAGTTATAGGGCCAGATTCACAGTGGAGATACGACGGCGTATCTGCTGATACACCGTCGTATCTCTGTTTCTATCTATGCGACTGATTCATAGAATCAGTTACGCATAGATAGCCAGAAGATCCGACAGGTGTAATTGTTTTACACTGTCGGATCTTAGGATGCAGTACCGCGGCCACCGCTGGGGGGAGTTTGCGTCGTAAACCAGCGTCGGGTATGCAAATTAGGAGTTACGGCGATTCACGACGGATTTTCGCGTTTGCTACGTCGCCGCTAGTCTAGTTTCCCGTCGCAAAGTTAGTCGTCATTTTAGGTGCCCTAACTTTAGTCAGCAAGCGTATTGCTGTCTAAAGTATGGCCGTTGTTCCCGCGTCGAAATTTAAAAATCAACGTCGTTTGCGTAAGCCGTCCGGGAATACGGAATTACGCTACGCGTGTCGCCGTTCGAAAAAATTACGTCACGGCGCGCAATGCACGACAGGAGTTTGGAAACGGAGCATGCGCGGTAGGTCTGGCGCGGGAGCGCGCCTAATTTAAATGGCACACGCCCATTTAAATTGGCCCGCCTTGCGCCAGAGGCCGCCGGCGTAGGTTTTCATCACAAGTGCTTGGTGAATCAGGCACTTGCGATGAAAAATTGCGGCGTGTAACGTATCTACGATACGTTACGCCGCCGCTCTTCTATGTGAATCTGGCCCATAGAGTCTACAAAATAGGGGATAGTTTTATGGCATTTTTATTAATATATTTTTTTACTAGTTATGGCGGCAATCATCAATTTTTGTCGTGACTGCGACATTATGGCGGACACATCGGACACTTTTGACACCATTTTGGGACCAATGTCATTTTTACAGTGACCAGTGCTATAAAAATGCACTGGTTACTGTAAAAATGACACTGGCAGTAAAGGGGTTAACCACTAGGTGACGCTGTAGGGGTTAAGTGTTCCCTAGGGAGTGATTCTTACTGTTAGGGGGCGTGGCTACTAGTGACACGTCACTGATGACCGTTCCCGATCACGGGGAACAGTCATCAGTGACAGTGTCACTAGGCAGAATAGGGGAATGCCTCGTTTACAAAAGCATTCCCCTGTTCTGCCCATGCCGACAGCAATTGCAGGCCTCCTGGGAACATCGAGTTCCCCGGACCAGCGGCCACACTCTCGAGGCATGCAGTGGGCGAGTGCACGCTGGGTGGCAAATTTAAAGGGACGTACCTGTACGCCAACCTGCCTGCCCGTGCAAGTGGTTAAAGATGCGCCCCCAACAAAGATCAGAACACTGCGCCACAGATCAATACAAAAATAATAATGAACAGAAGTAACATAACAGTAACAAATGTAACCTGTTACAAAAGGTGAACTTGTCCTTTAAAGGAACACTAAAGGTACAATTTTTTTTTTTTTTTAAATAACATACATGTTATACTTACCTCCACTGTGCAGATCGTTTTGCACAGAGTGACCCGGATCCGTGTCTTCTGGGGTCCCTCGGCGGCTGTCTCGGCTCCTCCTCGCAAAAGCTTTCCACGTTCATGCGAGCTCCCTCGCATGGTGGAAAGCTTTTGCGAGCGCGCTCCCGTGATACAGCAGCGGCCATAGCCGCCGACTGTATCACTCGGCCCCGCCCCCCGGCGCGCCGCGTCATCCGCTGTGATTGACAGCAGCGCCAGCCAATGGCTGCACTGCTATCAATCCGCCCAGCCTAGCCAATCAACGGCCAGGCTGGGAACCGAGCAGGATGACAAGCACGCGCCCGGGACTTTCGAACAGTGAGGTAAGTATAACGGGGGCTCGGGGGGGGGGGGGGGGGGGGCGGTGCTGTCAGATGTTTTTTTACCTTAATGCATAGGATGCATTAAGGTAAAAAAACTTTTACCTTTACAACTCCTTTAAGGTTGCACATGCTTAGGAAATACAGATGAAAGAGGCTTGTGCTAAAATGTGACATTTGTGTATACCTTATGATTTTGAACAGTGATACCGTACTTTAATCACAATTGGTGCCCAGTTGCTTTCTAGCACTCTACTATACCTGTATTATACTGTACCCTCAATTTCTTATTTGTCCAGAGATAGTTTTTAAAGCTGACAAAAGTCTTGGAATTTAGTTTTATCAGTTTTATGGTTCATACCAGGAAACAAGAACAGATCAGTAGCATAACTCTTCTCCCCTGCAGTCACACAATACATTCTGAGCAACTACCCACCCACAGCATATTCAATGGAGAAATATCAATACATTGAATAGGGCCTCACTTTTTGTATTCTATCTATCATAAGCAAGGGATCAGGGTAAGGAAGACAGCACTGCAATGTTTGGAGTACTCTGATGCACTGGACAAAGACAAGTGAATATATTTATGGATTTAAAGACTTATACTCACTGCATTTAAAAAAAATGTAATAAGTCTTAGACAAAACTGGAATAAATGTTGCCCTTTTATATATAGCTAAAGTTCAGCTTTAAGAATAGTTTCCTCTAGTTTAATAAAAACCCTCCTTAGTACATTACTACCCCATACCATGTTTTCTGAGGCAAAATAAAAATCTCAAAATATCTTGGATTATTTGTAGAATACAAGCCATCACATGACTCTTCAATACAGTTCATAAGTGTTCAGATTGGTCTCAAGGACAAAAGGATTGTCTTTCTCAGCTGGAGCAAGATAGCGTGGCCCATTATGGTCTTGTCTATATACTGCACATGCTGCAGATTAAAAGTATTAAAAATCATTCTACTGTATCTTGTTAAATTGATGTCAGCTCTCAAGCCTAAGCAAATACTATTCTCTGCCCTACTGTAACACAGTATACATTTCTTTACATTTAGATTGGAATAATAATCTTTGTAAACCCTGATCACTTTTTCTTTAGCTGTAATTATGCTGTAAATCTGGCAGCTAACCACCAGAAAAGGGAATGGACAGCTTGTTTTCATCAACAAAGTATTAAATGTGTTACATTTTTTCATGTCACTAAAGTCTCCAAAAAATAAAAAATAAGACCGCAGGATTGTCAGCCCACCATTTTCTATATATAAGAAACATATCACATTTTGGTGTAACATTTAGGAGTGATGCAAAAAGCATATGCTGTATAAAATATAGTTGCATACATAGTAAATTGTTAAAAATTCTTCTTCTTAAGCCACAGTAGGAAAACCCAGCATGCAGAGGATTTCCCGAAATCTTCCTTTGCCTCTCCAGGCTAGTAGTGCAGCCTCATACAAATCTAAAAGGCCTCACTGCGCAAGTGGAAATGCTGAAAGCAGCAGAGTAGGAAGCCTCTGTGTCATTAAAGGATAATTCCACTTTTGTGGGAAACAAAATAGCAAACCAAAAAAATATATATATTATAGTTCATACAATTGCTACACGAGCCACATTGTAATTGAATGTTATTAAAAATGACCTTTCCTTTCAATCTTTTTTGTAAAATGTAATGCAATATGGCAACCAGAGCCGTTCTGTACACCATTGGTGTATGAAACACCCCCAGAAATGTAATTTCCTGCTTGTATGATTGGCTCAATGATTTTCCTAGAAGTCTGCACAAGGATACAAGTCATATTTTAGGAATCATCTCCAACAGAAAGTTCATTTTTGGAGAGATACTTTCAAAAGGTTAGACACTTTTAAAGCAAAACCGACCCTGTAATTGTCTCATTAGAACATTGCAAGTGCATCAGCCAAATAAAAATTAATTAAGATTCACTCTGCAGACAACAAAGATTTTCTTCTTTAAAAAAAGGTAAAAAAACAAAAAAAACACTGAGAATAAACTAATGGAAGAATATCAAAGCACTAAATAATCACACTTGTGCTGCAAGGGTCATTGTATAATTTTACACAATGGCTACTGCCATAGTTTTCTCCCAAAGAAAACGGGGGATTATTTGCATTCAAACTGACTGAATTGTTTAGCTCTAAATAAGATTTCAAAGAAACTATGAACAACCCTTTCTATGTACTGTAAGGCACTAGCTGGCAGGATTGTGGACAAAGTCAATGTGTCACCTAGGTTTTTCACATACACATATTGAGGGGCTCCAAGGCTGATGACCAATATGGACAAAGAAACTTGCTGAGACTCTGAATAAGTCCTTGTTCTGGTCCTTGAACACTCACTCAATTCCTAGGTCCAACATCTGACTTGGTGGCCATATCCTGTTATTTATCAAAGTACAGGTCTTTATATATGTAGGCTAGCTGATGCGCAATAAAAATGATCTCTCTCTCCTATGAGTGCTTGCTGCTGAGTGAAAAGGTTGACTACTGGCATGGTGGCTTAGTGTTTAGAACTTCTGCACTGTGGTCCCCGTTTAAATAATAGTTAAAACACCATCTGGATGGAATTTGTACTTTCTCTTTCCTGTGTTTGAGCAGGTTTCTTACGGCTCCTTTAAAAATTAGTCCCTAATATGGAGGTATGTATGAAGGTAAAGTAGGGACCTTAGGTTGTAAGCCCATTAAGGGCAGGGACTGATATGAATGTACAGTATATTAACTTTGGATGTATATGCCATGGGCTTGCTGTACAAAGCCTCCTGAAGTTTACCTTGTTTCTTTGCTGCATTGTTGAACAAAAGTGCAGGACAAACATGCTTGAATGTTTCTGGGTGTCCCTATCTCCTGCATAGTTTACCGCTGCAAATACCAGTTGAATATACAGGGTGGGCCATTTATATGGATACACCTTAATAAAATGGGAATGGTTGGTGATATCAACTTCCTGTTTGTGGCACATTAGTATATGTGAGGGGGGAAACTTTTCAAGATGGGTGGTGACCATGGCGGCCATTTTAAAGTCGGACATTTTGAATCCAACTTTTGTTTTTTCAATAAGAAGAGGGTCATATGACACATCAAACTTATTGGGAATTTCACAAGAACAACAATAGTGTACTTGGTTTTAACGTAAGCTAGCTTCATTCAGCAAGAGCCCACAGCGTAGCACTCGCCGCATGTCACTGGAGAGCACATTGAACACATTTTATAAGTGTTCAAAAACTTGTAAATAACTCATGAAAGAATAAAGTTGCGTTAAAACCAAGCACACCATTGTTTTTCTTGTGAAATTCCCAATAAGCTTGATGTGTCACATGACCCTATTCCTATTGAAAAAACAAAAGTTGGATTCAAAATGGCTAAATTCAAAATGGCCGCCATGGTCACCACCCATCTTGAAAAGTTTCTCCCCTCACATATACTAATGTGCCACAAACAGGAAGTTAATATCACCAACCATTCCCATTTTATTACGGTGTATCCATATAAATGGCCCAACCTGTAGTACCTAATTTGGTGCAACGTGTCTCTAATTGTCAAGTAAATGAGAGCAACTTAACATTTTCTAAACTAGGTACAGTAATTTCCTATGATTCGTGTTTTGTAAACCCTGATTGAACATAAGCTGCACTGTAAATCAGTATAAAGGGAGAGCAAGGATACATTGTGAGTGGTACTAGAATCCTGTAAACTTGTTCTGCTATTGAAATCAACGCTCAGTGCTCGAGGGGTCAATGACCAGGTCCAAAGGCTGTTATATGGGGATCAGCCTAGCAGTAAATAAATATTGGATTTCATAAAAAACTATGTTGGCATAAGATTTTTATGGCAGCTGTGGTGTGGATCAGAGTAACAGACACAAGTGCTAATAGCAAATTGTGACAACAAAGGGTACCTAGAAAACTGCAAGGAAGTTTTTTTTTTTATTTGATGATACAAGTTGTTGCAAACAAACCACATTTCAAAGCTGAATTCCAGGTATGATTTTTTTTGTATGGTTACATTGGTCCTGCTTGGACAAATGTAAGTATGCATATTCCATACATGACTGAGAATGCCTGTAATAGTTGCAGTGTCACAGTCAAAGGTCAGGCTTGGAGACCAGTAGCTATAGCTGTAGCTATATAGTGGAGAGGCTCCCACTGACCAGCAGGATAGGTACACAAGCAGGTCCCCCTGGTGGATGACGTGGGCTCACTCGAGGTGCAGGGCCTAAGCACTAACCAGTATTTCTGATGGTGGAGATGGGTTTTGCTGCTTGTTACTACCAGGTTGCGGTCCTCAGGATCACCCTACCAGAAAGTGAGCAAGCTGTGGTCCATTAGCAGATGAAGCAGGTAGAGATCAAGAACACACATAGTTAGTAAACAAGCCAAAGGTCGTTAACAAGTGGTAGCAGGTTGGGATCAAGTAGAAGCGTAGTCGAGGAACAAGCCAAATGTTAGTAACAAGTGGTTGCAGGTTGGAATCAAGTGGAAATGTTGTAGAGGAACAAGCCAAAGGTTGGTAACAAGTGGTAGTGAAGATAGGGATGGCATCAGGAGTGAGAAGAGTGAGGTTCTGGCTGGAGAGAGCACAATAATCTGGCAAACAGGAAGTGCAAAAGTATGGCTTAATTTGGAAGTTCACAAAGGGTTCAAGGTTCAACAGGAAAACAAGACACAAGGCAATATTGTCTAAAGGAGTTAGTCAGGAAGCTCTCAAGCATCGTAGTTGGCTCAGCAAGGAGAGATACTGCCAACCACTACATGCTACGATAGTGATCATTGCGGTCTTCTGGATCCTGTACCATGTGATTGGATAAGGTGAAGGACATGACATCACTGCCCCTTCACATCGTCCAATCAGAGAACGCCTTTCATTCACCAAAATAATGCAAAGCATTTTCTTTATGGCAGCTGTTCTTAACGAGCGACCTACTGAAATGCAGCCTTAAATAATATTTATATTTTGATTGATTAAGTATTTTTTAATGGGTAGACTTCATGGTTGACTATAATAACTCATTACTCACATACATTCACCTAATTAGTAGAACATTGATTTCAAAGTGTTGGAAATTAGGTGATTCCCAGCAAGTGTCAAGATCATTGCAAGTAATTAAAATTGTTTGTGTACCTTAGCACTAAAGTTTTTTTTATGGATTTTTTTTTCTCTTTCATAAATACATTTGCAATATATAGAAAGTTGAAAAATAAACTACATAACATGAAGGGGGTCTCATGTTTCAATGTAATGTGCAAAAAACAACTGGTCTGCATTTTCTTACACTTTGTGTATAGCGTTCTGACTATACATACTAAATGTGCTTAACTCTGCCCGCTTGTGCATATTGCAACTTCCTGCATAGTCAAGATACCTATGCTTATTTTGTCTTTAAAGCGACCTTGGCGTGATTTTTTTTTTTTAAATCCCTCTTCTGTGGCATTTGACCATATTTCTTACCTTTCCCAGTGCCTATACAGCCAAACTCTGCTCCGATCTTTTGGGAATGTCAATCCCCATTGTCCCCTACAAGTCTCACTGGTTCCTGTCATAGCAGGATAGAGTGGTGTCAAGATGAGGAGAAACCACTGTGGGGAATAGTGTTAAGCTGTATATACCTGGGTTCAACTGAAGGTGGGTTTGCTGAACTTTACTGAAGTCCAGGTGTTAAAAAGACTGACCATTTTCTAGACTACTAGGCAAGGGCCTGTCAAACAACTGGCATAGGGGTCTGGGCACTTGGGCACCAAAACAAAACAAACAAATTGCCTAGGGTTCCCCTACAATACATGCCACCCTTATCCTAAATGAGTGTCTGATATAGGATTTAAGGGAAGCTTCATGCAAAAAAAAAAAAAAAAAAGCATGAGGTCTCCCCTAAAATCCATACGAGACGGTCATCCAAGCATGCAGCCTGGCTGGCAAGGAAAGGATTGGAAGGGCACACTCCCCTCCTGAAAAAAATACCTTGCTATATGCCTTCAACATGGGAACCTCCCTATCATAGTACTTTATCCCTATGTTGACGAAGACAAGGGCCTCTTCCCCACAAACATGATCCAATGGTTGTGGGGTTCGTTTTTCAGCATCGCTACATAGTATCCCTATTCACTCAAAGAAAAAAAAATAGTATTAAATAAAAACACACACTTTTGACAAGTCCTTTATTAAAAAAATAAAAATGTCCTGCAACATAAATCCATCATTAATCACATTCAATCTCATTGCTCAGTCGCCACAAATGACAGCTCCCGATAACTGCAGTAGAATGTAAACAAAGGGGCTGATTTCCTGGGTGAGGTCTTTGACCAAATATTTATTTACATGTAGTGCCAGCGCCAGGGAGCGGACATTTGTAGGCGAGTGAGCGACAGGATCAGACTTGGAGTTTTTTTTTCTTTCAGCAGGTCAATGGGCTATTATATATATATATATATATATATATATATATATATATATATATATATATAATGTTTTTTTGTTTTTTTACAGAATCCCCTGCCTTCTCAATTACATTTACATATCAGCCAGAAATTCCCAATTGAAAGATGAATGAGCCAGGCAGGAACACATCACTGACCGTTAAGACATGGCAGCTGCTGACTCTATAACAACCAGAAGCCCTGAGCGGGAAGCTGTCGAAATTCAGCAGCAGTAGTGATGTCACTGGCAAAGGTTTCACTTCACACTGCAGCCAGAGGTTCGGATCAGCTAAACACTAATTTTGTTCACTGAACTTCCAAACAAGCAAAATTCTATCTGTACATGGGTTCAGGCCAAACCAGGAGGTGTCAAGTGTCCAATCTATTGACTAAAGTTTGGTGGCACAAGCACCAATGGCACGTCCTGGTCTCTAGGTTCCGCTTGTGTCGCATCTGTAGTGACGTCACGAGTCGGATGTATATGCTAATGACCCATGAGATCAATGAGATTTATTGTCTAAAAACTGGATGTGTTTGAGCTGTGCAGTTGGAGTGAGAACTTTGACTATATGCTTTCAGTGATCCCCTGCCATAAGGGATCATGGCAAGTCGGTAAGGAGGAATTTTTACTGATTGGTGGAGGACTCATCACAAGTTTTTGGACACATTTCATCAGTTTTTTGGATTTCTGCACAGAGCACTTGTGTTTAGCATTCATTATTTATTACTCAAGCACCTATGGACTTTATTTTTAGTTTTTCATTTTCATGTATGTATTGGTTAGTAATTAAATTAATTGCATTAATTGGCATGAGTTTGCTTGCAATATAGTAACTGATGCTCTTTAAAATTGGACACATTAGTTTTTATTATCATATACTATTAGTCACATATCAGTTTGTTACTAGCCTGTTTTTTGGTATTATAAATTTTGGTGATTGGATTTTCCTTAATTAACCACTAGCCGACCGCGCACCGTCATTATACGGCGGCAGGTCGGCTCTCCTGGGCGAGAGCCCGTAGCTATACGGCGGCTCTTTGAGCCGCCACTAGGGGGCGCGTGCGCGCCGCCGGAGGCGCGCGCGCGCGCCCCCGACTCCCGTGCGTGTGCCCGGTTGGCGCGATCGCCGCCGGGCACACGCGATCGCTCGTTACAGAGCGGGGACCGGGAGCTGCGTGTGTAAACACACAGCTCTCGGTCCTGTCAGCGGGGGAAACGCTGATCTTCTGTTCATACAATGTATGAACAGATGATCAGTGTTTCCCCTAGTACGGCCCCCCCCCCCCCCCAGAGTAAGAACACACAGGGACATACTTAACCCCTTCCCCGCCCCCTAGTGTTAACCCCTTCACTGCCAGTGGCATTTTTATAGTAATCCAATGCATTTTTATAGCACGGATCGCTATAAAAATGCCAATGGTCCTAAAAATGTGTCAAAAGTGTCCGAAGTGTCCGCCATAATGTCGCAGTACCGAAAAAAAAATCGCTGATCGCCGCCATTACTAGTAAAAAAATATATTAATAAAAATGCCATAAAAATACCCCCTATTTTGTAAACGCTATAACTTTTGCGCAAACCAATCAATAAACGCTTATTGCGATTTTTTTTTTACGAAAAATATGTAGACGAATACGTATCGGCCTAAACTGAGGAAAAAAAAAGTTTTTTTATATATTTTTGGGGGATATTTATTATAGCAAAAAGTAAAAAATATTCATTTTTTTCAAAATTGTCGCTCTATTTTTGTTTATAGCGCAAAAAATAAAAACCGCAGAGGTGATCAAATACCACCAAAAGAAAGCTCTATTTGTGGGAAAAAAAGGACGCAAATTTTGTTTGGGAGCCACGTCGCACGACCGCGCAATTGTCAGTTAAAGCGGCGCAGTCCCGAATCGCAAAAAGTCTTCTGGTCTTTGGGCAGCAATATGGTCCGGGGGTTAAGTGGTTAATATTCACATTACATGGTTAGGGGGAAGCGCAATTTATTTTTCGTTTAAGATATTCTTCTGTACCAATTGTTTACATGTTAATTGCAGCTCTCAATTGAACAAACTATAAAACTTAGTTTTATAATTGTTTTTTTTCCCCCTTTAGCATATTTTAGCAGAGTTTTTCATTTTTTTTCATTTTACCACATAAGTATTGCCTTCTTTACAGGTGAAGAATGTCTAACAGATCTCCTGTTTATATATAATATTTTATAGACAAGCCAGGGGGGACATATATTTATTTTGACAATAAGGCACTAGTGTGGGAGGTAACAACAAGCTCCAACACTACCCAAAGTGTGGGAGCTTTGCTTTCAGAATGACACTGGACTTGGCCATATTTGCAAGCTTTTAGTGGCTAATGCAGGTGTGTGGACCTCTAAGGCCTTGTACACACGGTCGGACCAAACCGATGAGAATGGTCCGACGGACCATTTTCATCAGTTCACCGCTGAAGTGGCCTGATGTGTGTACACACCATCGTTCCAAAAACCGATCGGGTCAGAACGCGGTGACGTCAAACACACGATGTGCTGAATAAAACGAAGTTCAATGCTTCTAAGCATGTGTCGACTTGATTCTGAGCATGCACGGGTTTTGAATCAATGCTTTCTGTACTAACCATCGGTTTGGACCGATTGGGCAGCGGTCCATCGGTTCGGATTTGAAGCATGTTTTAAAATTTTGGACCGAAGGAAAACAGACCGATGGGCTATACACTGAACTGAACTGAACCTCGGTCCATTCTCATCGGTTTTGTCCGACCGTGTGTACGGGGCCTAAGTGTCTGCACTTTATACCATTGGCCATTTCTTATCCCTGACAGAGTGTCTTTAAGATATCAAAACGATAATTGCAAATATATATTAAAACATGATGGGGGGGGAACAAAAACTGTATCTGGTCTATATGAACTTTAATCTATCTACCTCTAAAAATGAGAATAGAGAAACCTTGCTTATGTAAATAGATGTTCAAAGAAAAGCACATTTCTACAGCTTGTAATTGAATTGTCTTTTATTGTCTTTCTATCCCAGAGTAAGATCAGTAAGATTAACATGCAAGATATTTCTAAAATGATGTCCAGGAACAGGAACAAAACACAACAACAAAGTCTAAAGAAAAATGAAGACAACATTGTTACCTGCTCAACTGTCCGTTTGTGATTTGCTTGTAATAAAGTAATTTCCAAGTTTAAATCATAAATGTTCTGCTCGATAGACTCCAGACTTTTTGTACTTTTTCTGCATCGTTTCTTTGACTGTTCCAAATCTTCCCGCAGTTTCGCTATCGTTTCCTCATAAAATTCAGCCTTGAACATTAGAAATGTGCAGTTTGATGAAGACCTTTCAAGAAATCGCTTTTTTTTTTTTTTTTAAACATTTGAGATTATATAAAGATCACTATGTGATTGTGGGAAAAAGCAAAAGCAACCTCTCACTACTTTGAGGCCTTTTCTATAGCCCAGAGCTGCTTTTCGCTGTGATCACGATCTTTAAACAATTCTCTAAAGTTTCACCATCCTGATGACAGGGGCACACATGAAGTACGAGCCAACGCCTGACCTGCGTATGAAGACACATTTGTAAGGAGTTCCTCACCAAATGTGTGAATACAATTTTTCTTCTTTCCTTTTATCAGGGAATAGAGCTTGTACAAATAATAAAAGGCACAGGATCTGTAATCCTTCAGTCATCTAACCTTCCCACAGGGGCAAACAGAAGCAACGTGCAGTTGGATGGTGTCACAAGCCACAACCAGAGGATTAAAACAAGTCTTATTACCGTGCAAGCTCTGCTATTCCGTTAAATTACTTATGTGAACAATTCAAATAGCCAGGCCAATTTCACGTACTGCTCAGCGCACCTACAGGAAGGGAAGAGGTTTAATAAAGCGGAGACACAGATTACTTTTAAAGCAAACTGTATTTATAATCATTCGTTGTGTAATATACATTCACGGTCATTTCCAGGGAAATGTATCCAACTGCATTTTAATGAAATTACATCAGTGACTGCAGCTGCTGCAGTATAAAAGAGCATTTTCCATTTGCATAAATCTGTGTACAACCTTTTTCTGTAAGCTAAATTTAAACAAAACTCAGCATTTTATCCTTCTTCTATGATGGAGTAACTATTTTTGCATAAACAAAAATGTTGTTAATTCATAAACATTACTGTTCTAATAAACTCATCATGGAGATACAGAAGTTGTGAAATGGGATGACATATGTAATACATTTTTTTGTGACAATGCCTTCATCGATGCATAATTATTAGTGGAAAATCTTGCTTCTGTTATATACCCAGACACTGTAAATATTTATGGGAAATAATCAGCCGTATGAAAGTAATACTATATTGTAACATTTACCTGGACATCAGCTGCTTTTTTTTTTTTTTTTTTTTTTTTAAGATACATCTTGCAAATTTCCTACCTAGGAACAACACACTCCTGTAACACGTTTAAGCATGCCTCTACCACACAGATGTACAGTGTGGTAGAGGTATGTGAAGCAAGACTGGATGAACAGAATAACAAATAAAACGGTATTCATTTCCACAGTGTGTTTGCTTTTTCTCACTTTGAACCAGCAGTGTATGGGCTTATGCCGGAATGTAATTACTATAACTACAGTATATGTTTGTTTTTTTTTTGTTTTTTTTTTAATGCTTCCTAATTTAGCACTACTTTCTATGAGTCTGAAACTTAAGTTTGAGAGTCATAAATCAAGTCTGACAGCTGCTGTTATGTCAAGCTCCTAACTTGACATACTGTCTTACAGCTCCTGAGAGTACACAACAGTATAAAATAACAGAGCTGCAAAGCTAAGGAGAATGTTTACAGCTACAGGACTGTGTTATTCAACATTGTGAAACTTTCTGCTGCTGGAAGGTAACAGGTGAGCTGCATTATCTACCAGCCTTTAGGTGACTTTTGACTCTTAGGGCCCATTCACACTTGGCGATCAGGAATTGCCGCGATTCTGCCCACAATTTGGTGCAAAATTCTAAATGGTACCCCAAATATACAGAAAAATCACGTGAAACTTGACGCCCAAAAAAGAGCTAGAGATACTTTTGGATGACAAACGTGCATAGGGCAGCCCATTGAAGAGCCTGGGCTGCCCTTTGCGTGACACACGGAATCATGTGAAAATCGCTCACACAAAATCGCCAGCTGGAACGCCAGTTCCCGTTACGAAAAGTGTGAATGGGGTCTGAAAGCTACAAAATCAGATTCATATAATGTAAGTAAAGTTTAACAAGCAGACAAAGTTAAAAATGGGCATACATGGATCAAAATTTGGATCGTTCAGCAGGGATCGGCCAAATTTCGATCCATGTATGGCCAGGCTGATTGTACCCAAGTTAATCCATCTATCGACTTGGGTACAACCGCCTGTCAGATTTTTCTGCATATGATTACTAGGGTTGTCCCGATACCACTTTTTTAGGACTGAGTACGAGTACCGATACTTTTTTTCAAGTAGTCGCCGATACCGAATACCGATACTTTTTTTTAACATGTGTCCCCAAATGCAGCGATGTCCCCCCACAGATGCAGCCATGTATCCCCCCATCCAGCCATTGTCTCCCCCCATCCAGCCATTGTCTCCCCCCCATCCAGCCATTGTCTCCCCCCCATCCAGCCATTGTCTCCCCCCCATCCAGCCATTGTCTCCCCCCCATCCAGCCATTGTCTCCCCCCCATCCAGCTATTGTCTCCCCCCATCCAGCCATTGTCTCCCCCCATCCAGCCATTGTCTCCCCCCATGCAGCAATGTATCCCCCCATCCAGCCATTGTCACCCCCCATCCAGCAATGTATCCCCCCATGCAGCCATTGTCACCCCCCATGCAGCCATTGTCACCCCCATGCAGCCATTGTCACCCCCATGCAGCCATTGTCTCCCCCATGCAGCCATTGTCACCCCCCATGCAGCCATTGTCACCCCCCATGCAGCAATGTATCCCCCCATCCAGCCATTGTCACCCCCCATCCAGCAATGTATCCCCCCATGCAGCCATTGTCACCCCCCATGCAGCCATTGTCACCCCCCATGCAGCCGTGTGTGTCTCCCCCCATCCAGTCGTGTGTGTCTCCCCCCATCCAGTCGTGTGTGTCTCCCCCCATCCAGTCGTGTGTGTCTCCCCCCATCCAGCCGTGTGTGTCTCCCCCCATCCAGCCGTGTGTGTCTCTCCCCATCCAGCCGTGTGTGTCTCCCCCCATCCAGCCGTGTGTGTCTCCCCCCATCCAGCCGTGTGTGTCTCCCCCCATCCAGCCGTGTGTGTCTCCCCCCATCCAGCCGTGTGTGTCTCCCCCCATCCAGCCGTGTGTGTCTCCCCCCATCCAGCCGTGTGTCTCCCCCCATCCAGCCGTGTGCGTCTCCCCCCATCCAGCCGTGTGCGTCTCCCCCCATCCAGCCGTGTGTGTCTCCCCCCATCCAGCCGTGTGTGTCTCCCCCCATCCAGCCGTGTGTGTCTCCCCCCATCCAGCCGTGTGTGTCTCCCCCCATCCAGCCGTGTGTGTCTCCCCCCATATGCAGCCATGGCCCGCTTACCTGCTACCGCCGACTGTGTACTACGGCCGGCCAGGAACATTACAGCTTTGAATAGCTTTGTAATGATTGGCGCCACGCTGCGTGTATAGACACTCCCCCTCGCTCGGGATTGGACAGTTCACCCGAGCAAGGGGGAGTGTCTATGCGTGGCGCAAATCATTACAGCTATTCAAAGCTGTAATGTTCCCGCCCGTATTACACAGTCAGCGGCGTAACGGCGGCAGATCGCAGCGGCGAATTGCGGCTCCGGTGGCGGCGGTCGGCGGCGGCGCGGGGGGGGTTAAGTATTCTATTTGTGTATCGGGGCGGGGAATCGGCGTCTGACTACCGCCGAAAAAACTCGGAATCGGTCCCGATACCGATACTAGTATCGGTATCGGGACAACCCTAATGATTACTGTCACTACCTGCAATCATTGTATTCTGAAAGGTGGGGAGGCTACCTGTACCCCCCCCCCCCACTGACAGAAGCACTGCCGGAGGCATTCCCCCAATAACACCGATTGTGTTGATTGGGGAATCAAGAAATTTAATTTGCTTCCTCCCATGGTGGAAATAAATAAAAAAAATTATGAATCTATGGCTCGCCTAAGCATTTACAAGTGCAACAATTTAAGACTGGATAATCAGATTCTTGAGCACAGGAGTCACCCCTCTTTAGGCCGTGGCTCACAGCAGGGGGACCGGTGTGTCCCAGTACACCGATGCAGGTGCGAATCAGGTCCGAATTTCTGCCTGACTTCTCACCTGATTCGGAACCAAAGATGCATAGGACCCTTCTTAATTGCGGACTGAGCCCGCCCCAGAGGTATGTGAACTGGCTGCATCGAGAGCCAGGCACAATCTCCTGTCATGCGGGTAAACATGCATCCAATTAGAATCAGGCTACTTTGACACTGGGGCGTTTCGCGCCGTCGGCGGTAAAGTGTCGCTATTTTTAGCGGTGCTTTACCATCGCTAGCGGCCGAAAAAGGGTTAAAACTAGGGTTGTCCCGATACCGATACTAGTATCGGTATCGGGACCGATTCCGAGTTTTTTCGGCGGTAGTCAGACGCCGATACCCCGCCCCAATACACAAATAGAATACTTAACCCCCCCCGCCGCCGACCGCCGCCACCGGAGAAGCAATTCGCCGCTGCGATCCGCCGCCGTTACGCCGCTGACTGTGTAATACGGGCGGGAACATTACAGCTTTGAATAGCTGTAATGATTTGCGCCACGCATAGACACTCCCCCTTGCTCGGGTGAACTGTCCAATCCCGAGCGAGGGGGAGTGTCTATACACGCAGCGTGGCGCCAATCATTACAAAGCTATTCAAAGCTGTAATGTTCCTGGCCGGCCGTAGTACACAGTCGGCGGTAGCAGGTAAGCGGGCCATGGCTGCATATGGGGGGAGACACACACAGCTGGATGGGGGGAGACACACACGGCTGGATGGGGGGAGACACACACGGCTGGATGGGGGGAGACACACACGGCTGGATGGGGGGAGACACACACGGCTGGATGGGGGGAGACACACACGGCTGGATGGGGGGGAGACACACACGGCTGGATGGGGGGAGACACACACGGCTGGATGGGGGGAGACACACACGGCTGGATGGGGGGAGACACACACGGCTGGATGGGGGGAGACACTCACGGCTGGATGGGGTGAGACACACACGGCTGGATGGGGAGAGACACACACGGCTGGATGGGGGGAGACACACACGGCTGGATGGGGGGAGACACACACGACTGGATGGGGGGAGACACACACGGCTGGATGGGGGGAGACACGGCTGCATGGGGGGTGACAATGGCTGCATGGGGGGTGACAATGGCTGCATGGGGGGATACATTGCTGGATGGGGGGTGATGGCTGGATGGGGGGATACATTGCTGCATGGGGGGTGACAATGGCTGCATGGGGGGTGACAATGGCTGCATGGGGGTGACAATGGCTGCATGGGGGTGACAATGGCTGCATGGGGGAGACAATGGCTGCATGGGGGAGACAATGGCTGCATGGGGGGTGACAATGGCTGCATGGGGGGGTGACAATGGCTGCATGGGGGGGTGACAATGGCTGCATGGGGGGATACATGGCTGCATGGGGGGATACATGGCTGCATGGGGGGATACCTGGCTGCATGAGGGGATACATGGCTGCATGGGGGGAGACAATGGCTGGATGGGGGGATACATGGCTGCATGGGGGGAGACAATGGCTGGATGGGGGGGAGACAATGGCTGGATGGGGGGGGAGACAATGGCTGGATGGGGGGGAAGACAATGGCTGGATGGGGGGGAGACAATGGCTGGATGGGGGGGAGACAATGGCTGGATGGGGGGAGACAATGGCTGCATCTGTGGGGGGACATCGCTGCATTTGGGGACACATGTTAAAAAAAGTATCGGTATTCGGTATCGGCGACTACTTGAAAAAAAGTATCGGTACTCGTACTCAGTCCTAAAAAAGTGGTATCGGGACAACCCTAGTTAAAACCATCTGCAATGCGCCACTGCATTGGCACTTTGCCGGCGGTTCGGCGGCGCTGCCCATTGATTTCAAATATGCGGCAAGCAGGACTTTTTTGAGTGTCCTGCCAGCGCACTGCTCCAGTGTGAAATCCCTCAGGCTTTCACATTAGAGTGGAAGGAGAGGCTCTTTCAGGGCACTTTGCAGGCACTATTTTTAGCGCTATAGTGCCTGCAAAGTGCCTCAGTGTGAAAGTAGCCTAAGTGTGAACCCAGATATCTACAATCCCCACCAATATCAGCAGTTCCATTTTCCAGGTTCAATGTTTTAGCTTTGTGGCCCTGCATCTGTTGGTTCCGGATGGATAATTTTGAGACCGTTTTTTTTCTGTAAAATGTAGTGTAAAACTTCCATATGTACTCTATTATACCAGTTTGAGAAGCAGCTAGGCAAAAATTACAATATGGATCGGATCTCAAATATGCACATACTTGTATCTAAGAAATAATAAAAATTTTATAAAAAGGTAACTGTTTTTAGTTGTGCTTCTCAGCAAACTAGAGCATCTCACTATCAACAGTCATTTCAAATGGCCTCTGTTGCTTTACTGCCACAAATTCATCAAGGCAAAAATAACTTAACATATTTTTACTTTCACCTTAAAGCGGTATTAAATCCCAAACCAAAAATTTAATATATTGCAGCTTACCAATCATTAGATGTGGTGGCTGCATTAGTGTTCTTTCTTTCCTTGGTTTTCACCTGGTCTTCTGGCCAGTAAGACACCTCCTCTATTTGAGTGCCTACACTCAATACTAACCAGATCAGCAGGTGAAAATAAAAGAAAGGCTTGAAAATGCAGCCTTAAAATCTGAGAATTGATTTACTGCAATGTTTGCTTTTGGGTTTAAAGCGGTACTAAACCTAAAAACATTTTTTTACCTTAATCCATTGTTTGAATTAAGGTTAAAAACATGTTTTGTTTCTCTGTCCCCCCCCCCCACCCCCTTTTCCCTGTATGAAGATCAGCGCTGTGCCAGGGCTGCATCTTTTCTCCCCTTACTTCCTATTTTCACTGTATTCAAGCAGGAGTAGGAGCCATTGGCTCTTGCTGCTGTCAAGGCATGGGGGGGCAGGCCTAAATCCTGCTGTATACTGTAAGTGTATGTAGCACGGCTCTGTATATACACAGGTCGGGAATGCAGGGACTACGCTCTCTCCATAGCCAGCGCCCGGCTATGGTGGTCCCTCTAAAGAAGAGGGAGAGCCAAGATCGCCACCGGGGGGCCCCAGAAAAAGGGGATCAGTGCCACTCTGTGCAAAACCACTACCCAGAATAGGTAAGTATAAAATGTTTGTTATTTTAATAAAAAAAATTGTGTTTAGTAACACTTTAATATGGCTTTAAGGAAAAAAGAAATATGTAGTTTATTTACAAATAACTGTGGAAAAGCATCTTTCAAAATTGAAAATCCTGTATTGTATTTATTTTACTTTATTATGTATATGCCATTTAAAAACATACCTGTATAATGTAATGTTTAACTTGTTTTTCTGCAGTGGAATGGTTCAGGTGGAGAATTTTCATCTGTGCTTGTGTCTGTAGGAGATCGCTCTGACTGGAGATATTTTCTTCTTGCAGTTGGTGAACCTCATCATCCAATTTTATCAGCTTATTTTGTTGCTCTTTAATCTTAGAGAAAACAAAAAAGGAACAAATATGAAGGTTACATATTTTTATATAATACAACCGATACTGGCAGTGTTTCAAGACTGTGCGGATCTAATATTCTATTGGATTTTTACCCACTGGATAATCCCATTTTTACTCTTGTATAATAAGGGGCCACTCCCCTCAATTTCTGTTTTATAGGACCAATGGTCGCTATACACGCTTCTTTCCAAGCCACCAGTCTTGTAACACCCCTGTGTAGTTTATTCACAGAGTAGTCAGAGGACCTGGATCCTGGTCTCACTCTGTTTATTAGTATATTGGAAGAACTTCAGTCCCAGGCCGTTCCACCCACTGTGTAGTTAATTTACAGTGTAGTGGGTGGAGCCAGGTCCCATTCTGTCCCACCCACTGTGACGTTCATTCAGTGTAGTGAAAGAACCCAGGCGCAGGTCTGAGCTAAATATATAATGTGAGATATTCAGCGCTGGAATAAATCAAAATAATAAAACTAACGTATGCAAGCCAAGGACAAATTCATAAAAAATTCCCAAAATACATAAATAAAGTGAAGAAGTGCAGCGCAAATAATAACTAATAAATATATGAAGAAATAATTACACAGTGAAAAAATATATAAATGTAAGCCAGTGATAATAAATGTCCACGTGTCCAAATAAAGTCCTTATTTACGCGCAAGGGGAGGAGCTACGCAGGACGTCACCCCGATCGTCGCCGCTGTGGTTTCTGACATACTGTTACAGCATACACTCGGCTCATGAGTGTTTTTAAATGTGAGTGCCCATTTTTTAATCGCTTTATGCAGCATTAAACCTGGTTTATACGGAGAGCACTAGATTCTTTTGTGTGTTTTTTCCTATGTATGGTTGTTTGCTGGTACCATCCATGGTATGATGTTTTCTATGGAGATCTGATGCAATTGAGATTACTGCTGATATGCTTTGTGACCTTCACGGGTCGAAGCATTAAGGTGAGAGTCCATCTTGCATGCGGTGGTGGATTCCCTATCGGTGTTTCTTTTCACCTTCACTTCTGCTGGATTCATTTTGTGGATGCACTTAAATACGGACTTTATTTGGACACGTGGACATTTATTATCACTGGCTTACATTTATATATTTTTTCACTGTGTATATTTTTTCACTGTGTAAGCAGGTCTGAGCTACCCACCACTGGCATCATTCAATGGACAGACCGATGTCGTTTTTTGAGGTGCGCTGAATGTGACATTAGACCCCTCACTGATCCTTCCTCCCAGCGGCCATGCATATCTGCAAGACCAGAAGAGGCTGTGACATTATCCATTTACAACTAACATCAGAAAAATTAGCACATCCTGAAGTTTTTCTTTAATTGTCATATGAAGTATATCCCCACTTTCCAACAGCTTATATAGCATGTTTACGGTGTCTGGCCATCTCCTGCAGCATATCTGCAGTCTCTGGCTATCGCTTGTACAATGCCTACAGTCCTTGATAATATCCTGTTGCATGTTTGCTTTCTGTAGCATTACATTTACTGAAAATTATGTGTTGCCTTTTGGCAACATCGGAGGACACTTGAAACCCTGTATATCAAGACAGTCAACCACCAGCATTCTTAACAATGCAATAGATTGTAAACAGATCGTAAACTGTTGGCGCTATATAAATCGTGTATAATAATATAAATATATGATGCTGGAACACAGAAAGGTGAATGAGAGCGCCCAAAACTTGTGGACAGGAATTGAGAACTACAGAAAGAAATCGGCCCACCAGCATTCACCTATACTTTAAACATCACTTTTTAATGGACTGACACTTAAATAACTCTTCATTGGACTATTACCAGAAAAATTAATGGGTAAATTATATTTTAGCTTGAGCGGCCATACTAGTACTAAAAAATTGACAGTGGTTGGCAAATTTATAGGGGTTTTCTATCATGGCATTATACTGTGATTCCTGTAAGTAACTAGTTCAAAAAGTATGAATGTAATGTACTTGCTTGATGTTCTTATATCTCATCACTGTTCTTCTTCTATAGTCACCACCTATTAACCACTTAAGGACCGCCTAACGCCGATATACGTCAGCAGAATGGCATGGCTGGGCACAATCACGTACCCGTACGTGATTGTATAATGCCCAGCCGTGGGTAGCGGGCGTGCGCCCGCGGTGCGCACCCGTGACCCGGTCCAAAGATCGGTGACCGTGGAGTACTGCGATCGGTCCCCGGAGGTGAAGAACGGGGAGAGCTGTGTGTAAACACAGCTTCCCCGTTCTTCACTGTGGCGCTGTCATCGATCGTGTGTTCCCTTTTATAGGGAAACACAATCGATGACGTCACACCTACAGCCACACCCCCCTACAGTTAGAAACACAAATGAGGTCACACATAACCCCTTCAGCGCACCCTTGTGGTTAACTCCCAAACTGCAATTGTCATTTTCACAGTAAACAACGCATTTTTAATGCATTTTTTGCTGTGAAAATGACAATGGTCCCCAAAATGTGTCAAAATTGTCCGAAGTGTCCGCCATAATGTCGCAGTCATGAAAAATAAATCGCTGATCGCCGCCATTCGTGGTAAAAAAAAAAATTAATAAAAATGCAATAAAATTATCCTCTATTTTGTAAACGCTATAAATTTTGCGCAAACCAATCGATAAACACTTGTTGCAATTTTTTTTACCAAAAATAGGTAGAAGAATACATATCGGCCTAAACTGAGGAAAAAATTGTTTTTTTTTATATATTTTTGGGGGATATTTATTATAGCAACATTGTCGCTCTATTTTTGTTTATAGCGCAAAAAATTAAAACCGCAGAGGTGATCAAATACCACCAAAAGAAAGCTCTATTTGTGGGAAAAATAGGACACCAATTTTGTTTGGGAGCCACATCGCACGACCGCGCAATTGTCAGTTAAAGCGACGCAGTGCCGAATCGCAAAAAGGGGCCTGGTCCTTTAGCTGCATTTTGGTCCGGGTCTTAAGTGGTTAAGAGAATTCATGAAGAGTGTCTAGGACACTCTTTAGAACTTTGTCATGCCTTCGTATGACCAATGTCAGAGCAGGTGACAGATTAATTTATCTGTTGTAAACAGTGCATGTGAAGGGCGATGCAAGGATGGATGGAGTTCATACGGGCACTCTGTTCTCAGTACAACGGAGTTCCCTTCTCGCCACTTCAGCTGTCTCACAGGCAGTGCAGCACCGAGGAGTTCTGCGGCTGGTTGATGGGGATTCAGAGACACTAGTTCCCCATCAGGTGTGATTGACAGCATTAAAGAATCTGCCCACTGCCAATCACAATAAAACAGCAGACCTGATGGCAACTAGCGCCTCAGCTTCCCCCAGAAGTCTTCACATAATGTCATCATCACTAGTTGCACAGCCAGCAGCATCCTTAACAACCAGTGACAGTTGAAGAGGAAGTAGTGGTGACACTCTGTCTGCCTCAATATGTCAACTTGCAGGTGGTCTTAATTACCTCAATTAACTTATAGAGGTCCGCCCAACCCTGCAAAAATTAAAAGCCAGCAGCTACACATACTGCAGCTGCTGACTTAATAATAGGACACTTACCTGTCCTGGATTCCAGCGATGTCGGCACCGCAGCCAACGTTTCCATCAGCTGTTGGGTAAGGGAACCCGGCAGTGTAGCATTATGGCTTGTCACTGGGTCCCTACTGTGCATGCACGAGGCACCGCTGCGCTCTCCTACTGTCCCTGCAGTGGGGGAAGGAGGAGGGAGCTGTGACATAATGCGCCGCAGCCATGACTACCGGAAGTGGGAACAGGATATCTGTCAAAGACAGGTATCCGCTCCCCCACCCCGAAAAGGTGCCAAATGTGGCACCAGAGGGGACAAATGAGTGGAAGTTTCACTTTTGGGTGGAAATCTGCTTTAAATACCAGTTTTATTATCTACAAACTGGAAGTAATTATTTTTGAATTTGATGCAGTAACCGTGCCACTTTGTAACAGTTGCACTATTAAGAAATACCCAACTCAGCAAAGCTACCAAAATCTGGTGGAGGCCATTTTAATCACTTGCTGCAGAATCACGTACATATATGTGATTGTGTTCAAATTGTTATATCGGGGTCAGCTTTTTTCCCCAACCACAGGTAATTTTTCAGTTGGCGATGCTATTATCTAAAAGCAATCCTAGCAGCTGAGTAGCCATTGGATTGCTTTTACAGGTGACAGGAGGGGATATCCCCACTCTCCAACAGCTTCTCTCGTACCGAGCGCTCTTGAAAAGGCACCTGCAATATTACCTAGCTGATTTTTTTTACCAAATTCTAAAAATGTATGAATATTTTACTATTTCATGATAGGTACACTTGAAAGCTGTGGGAAAGAAAATAGTGTGCATGCACACAAAATCATAGGACTTAAATAAACCACTGTGCAGTAGTGACATTTAAACCTGAACTGTACATACAGCTAAATACACAGCTGAGATACGTATATGGAAGCTATTTTACCTGCAAAAGTGTTCGTACAACAGTCTAGCCAGTCCTGAAATTGACATGGTCTTACCAGACTGTACAGTATGGTTGGTGACATGATGTTTCTTTTTTTACAGTTAAACCCAAACAGAAGGTAATTTTTTTTCTGAGATGTCCAATGTTTAAAAAACATTAACTTTTAGCCACCACCTCCATGTACACAGCCTTCTGGGTTAAATGACACGGAAAAGAAAAAGGGGAGGTCATCTGCTCACTAGGTATTAAATACTGTGCAGTATTGTAAATCTAGCACAGTATCCCATTAATTGCGGACTCACCAATATGACGCGGAATGCCACAATGACATTTCCCGGATCGCAGCTGCACAGATCGGGAAATGTCTCACTGCCTGTGAATAGCGGTGTGCAGTGTTGGCTTCCTGGCGGGATCAGGCATGTGGAATTTCGAACACATCCGAGCCCATCTCTAGAAAGGAGTCTGGGCCAGCTCCCTGAGTGGGTATCACAATGTCCTCCTTTATTCAAAGTGTACTGATGCATAGAGCACCGCTGATATCACATTAAGGACCACCCACCTGAAGAGGCGAAGAGGACCAACCTGAAGAAGATTGGATGCAGCAAGTATTAAAAACAAAAAAAAGATCTGCTAGTGAGGTACATTCTTTGTGTGCGACACACCTGCTGATTGGCTCCTTTTGTTTACCATATACACTAGCTTCATTCAAATTACATGCCATTATGTTTTATATTTTTTTTAAAAAAATTATTGCATGATTTGGTGTTTTTTTTAAATCTGCCTGAAGGTTGGCTTTAATTTTAGCCATTTCAATAATGAGCACTTTATTGTACATACTATAGCTTATTATGAAACTTTTATTCTGCTCCACATGTTACTATTTTCAGAGCATGCTTCCATTGTTGCTAATCCGTCTGCCTCTGCTGCTACAAGAGCCAGCAATGCCTTGAGGAACACTCTCTACATAGAATGGAGGCTTGGTCATGTTTGATCAAGTATGTGCTGTTATAAAGTGGTGAGAGAATGTAGGAAGTAATCACACAACGTTTCAATTTGACCAAACATTGCAATATCTAGGGAGATGACATGTTTTATTTTCACGCTGCCTTTAAAAGTAATGAAATTAGGAGACTTACTCAAACACACCTGAGGAAAATAACTCTCTCCCTCCTGACATGCCCAGGAATATTAGCAACATAAAACGGCTTACTTCAGTCAGCTGTTTAAACTAGTGAGCTCACAGCTGCAGTTCTAAGGCTGTGATTATTAAAAAATAATTGTGTATTAAGCCTGGATTAAAAAGCGCCCTATAAACACACATTCTGATTTACAGCAAAGGAAGCCATGAAATTCCATTTACAATTACAAAATGCTTGCTGAGGCACATTACTCAAAGTTCATTAATGATCCTGGATTTCAGCTGCTCTAGGAGCAGAGTAAAAAAATGAGCATCTCGGCAAAAAAGTTCTAAAGTAATAGGGATGCAATTCATGGGCAAATGAAACTTAATTTTAGGTTGCAGTCCTAACAAGCTCTATTGGTTCAGAAAAGTTTCAGGGTACCATGCTTCTTGCATGGAAAGCCCACATGTTGCAGAACTGAATTAATCAGCATAGAATTCACTACTGATAACAGCTTAACTGAAGTTCCTGTAGACTGTTTCTCCCGCAAGGGTTATAATTAGGAATGGTCCCAATGTTCAAGTCGAACATAAGTTTGACTTAAACTTTGGGTGTTCATTTGTTCGCAAAACAAACCAACATATGGGGTGTTCACTGCAAATTAGAGTGCCCCATAATGTACTGCGAGAGCGCAGTGCATTGACAGACGCCGATTGGCCAAAGCATGTACCTAACCTGGGATCTCAATCCCTACTATACCTCCCAGTCCTCTCAAAAAGTCTGCACTGAGAAGAATGAAGGTATAGCAATAGGTGCCACAAGTACTTGCAGCCAATCTACTAGCAATACAGTACCAGCTGATTTCAGCAGGCAGATTTCGCTACCCCAGTTGCTGAACCGCAAAAAAAAAAAAAAATACTGTCCCAGCCATTCACATGCTCAGCGTCTAAAGGCTAACTTGGCCAAATTGCTAGCACTCCAACTGCTGCCTTTGCAGCTGGTAGACTCTGCCCCCTTACATGAATTTGTGGAATGTGCTGTACCACAGTGGCAGGTTCCAAATTTTTTTTTTTCACGTAAAACCATTCCAGCTCTCTACGGTCATGTGGAAGGTAATGTTTTGGCCTCGTTGGACATGGCGGTCAGCAGCAAAGTTCATATTGCCGCTGACTCATGGTCCACTTTACCTTTCCTGGGTAACTCTGCTGGCAGCTGGGAAGGATGCAGGACAGGGTTCAGTGTTGGAGCTTGTTCTGCCACCACACCTCCAAAAAGCTGGTGGTGATTCTGCCACATCTGTCTGCTTCACCCCCTCCTCTTCTTCTTCCCCTATGGCCTCTTCTGCAGAATTGTCCTCTGAATCCGAAGTACTTCATAAGTGTTCAAGGCACACAAGCAGTCAGGCTAAAAGATGCCATGTGGTGCTTCAAATGGTCTTTCTAGGGGACAGGAGCCACACTGGGACAGAAGCCGAAGGGCCTGGTATGGACTGTTGGGGAAACCTACGCAAATTTTTTTCCTTGATTTTATATCTATATTACTGGGAGTAAGTTCAAATAATTTTTCTTTCTTTACAAATTTCATTTTTCTGTGGCACTGTTCTATACATTGCACAGATGTGCCACTTTACAGGAAGACTAAGGGGACCCCCAGGCACAATATTTAAAGAAATATTTCATTTTTATTGTTTTACTTTAAGCATTATTAAAATTACTGCTTTTGAAAAAAACTGTTGTTTTAAAAACCTTTTTTTTTTTTGGGTCCCCCTACACTTTTTATGGCAATAACATGCATATAAGCCTTTAAAATTAGCACTTTTGATTTTTCATGTTTGTGTACTTTAGACTTTAATAGGGTTTGAATGTTCACTCAAACTTTTTACCTGTTTGCATGTCCTGGTGCGAACCAAACCCAGGGGTGTTCGGCTCATCCCTAGTTCTAATGATAAATAATTGTGGTTACTGACCTGTGGCCTAAACAGGGACAAAAATATTGCAGTTGCAAGGGAAACTTTCCAACATTGCAAGTCAAATACCTTAAGTTCAGAGGGAATTAAGAAAACTGAATCAGTTTTGGTATTTAAAGTGGATGTAAACCCAACATTTTTTTTTTTTTATGTCACAATGTACAGTATAAGATTTCCTATCATCTGTGCCCAGTCTTGCCACACATAGTTAATCCAACTCTGAGCAATCCTCTTTTATTGTTCAGTGAAATAAAATGGACTTACAGAGAAAAATCTTAGTCCATTCCGCCCCTTGCTGTGAACGACAGGTTACTTGCATATCTCATGCACTAGCCTGGAGACAGGCATCATTTTTTAATTCCTACCCCCACTCCTTTTCTGAAGTCATGTGGTTACTTTTCTGGATTTTAACTGGATGTAAGTGATCATAGCAGAATTTTGTGTAAGGAATACACAGGAAAAATGCATGTTGACAAGGGGAGTGTAAAGGAAGGCGGGGAGTATATTGACATCACGACTCCACCCACCGAGCTCCACCCACAGAATCTGCAGTTTTTCAGTTCTTATAACAAACAGAGGGGAGACATTTAACAGGTAAGGATGCATGCATGTATATACAGTGGGGATCGAAAGTTTGGGCACCCCAGGTAAAAATTTGCATTAATGTGCATAACGAAGCCAAGGAAAGATGGAAAAATCTCCAAAAGGCATCAAATTACAGATTAGACATTCTTATAATATGTCAAAAAAGTTAGATTTTATTTCCATCATTTACACTTTCAAAATTACAGAAAACAAAAAAATTGAGTCTGCAAAAGTTTGGGCACCCTGCAGAGTTAATATCTTGTACTGCCCCCTTTGGCAAGTATCACAGCTTGTAAACGCTTTTTGTAGCCAGTCAAGAGTCTTTCAATTATTGTTTGAGGTATCTTTCTTCCTTACAAAAGTCTTCCAGTTCTTTGAGATTTCTGGGCTGTCTGTCACGCATTGCGCTTTTAAGGTCTATTTTATCCATAGATTTTCAATTATGTTGGGGTCAGGAGATTGTGAAAGCCATGGCAAAACCTTCAGTTTATGCCTCTTGATGTAATCCCCTGTGGATTTTGAGGTGTGTTTAGGATCATTATCCATTTGTAGAAGCCACACTCTCTTTAACTTCAGCTTTTTTACAGATGGCATCATGTTACCATCCAAAATTTGCTGAAATTATATTGAATCCATTTTTCCTTCTACTCGTGAAATGTTCCCTGTGCCACTGGCTGCAATACAACCCCAAAGCATGATTGATCCACCCCCATGCTTAACAGTTGGACAGAGGTTCTTTTCATTAAATTCTGTGCCCTTTCTTCTCCAAACATACCTTTGCTCATTCCGACCAAAAAGTTATATTTTAACCGCATCGGTCCACAGAACTTGTTTCCAAAATGCATCAGGCTTGTCTATATGTTCATTTGCAAAGTTCAAACGCTGATTTTTGTGGTGAGGACGTAGAAGAGGTTTTCTTCTGATGACTCTTCCATGAAGACCATATTTGTACAATCATCTCTTTATAGTGGAATAGTGTACCACAACTCCAGTGTCTGCCAGATCTTGCTGGAGGGATAGTGCAGTCAAACGTGGGTTTTGCATTGCTTTTCTCACAATCCTGCGAGCCGTTCTGTCTGATTTTTTTCTTGGTCTTCCAGATCTTGCTTTAACTTCCACTGTTCCTGATGACTGCCATTTCTTAATTACATTCCGAACAGAGGATATCGACATCTGAAAACGCTTTGCTATCTTCTTATAGCCTTCTCCAGCTTTGTGAGCGTCAACTATTTTCAGTTTCAGTTTTCTAGACAACTGCTTAGAAGAACCCATGGTGCCGATTGTTGGGGCAAGGTCAGATGAGTCTGGGCATTTAAAACCTTTGAGATTGACAGCACCTGGTCTTCCTAGACGATGATTGAGAACAATCCATGACACTGGCAGGTCTCAGCTTTGCAAAGGGGGAAGTGCATGCTATAAATTCTGCAGGGTGCCCAAACTTTTGCAGACACCATTTTTTGGTTTTCTGTAATTTTGAAAGTGTAAATGATGGAAATACAATCTAACTTTTTTTGACATATTATAAGAATGTCTAATGTAATTTGATGCCTTTTTGGAGATTTTTCCATCTTTCCCTGGATTTGTTACGCACATTAATAATTTTTTTTACCTGGGGTGCCCAAACTTTTGATCCCCACTGTACTTATAGATCAGCACTATGGCAGTAGTTTAGAAAGGATGAGAGTGGGTTTACATCCACTTTAAGGTACAACTAGGCTGAAAATTACCAGGCAACCAGCATCCTCATGAGTAGCCAATCTACATAAACTGGCAAATAGGACTATTTTTATGAAGTGAATGAAAAAGCAAATATTACTACTTAGTTTTTAATAAAGCAGGGAAGGATTAGATCTTCTGCAAAAGAAATAAATGATGCCTGTGTCTCCGATGAGACGATTCACCCATCTATTTTTCTATGGGTAATTTACTGGAAAAAAAGCAAAAGAAGATCCAAAAGTTTAGAGCTGTTACCAAAACAAGTAAAGACTATAACCCAATGTGGGTAAATTTGATAGCTGTCTAAAATGGACATTAAAGTGATACGAAAGGTTCAAATAAAGAAAAAAACAAACATACTTATCTCCACTGTACAGTTCGTTTTGCACAGAGTGGCCCCGAACCCTGTCTTCTGGGGTCCCTCGGGCAGCTCTTGCGGCTCCTCCCTGCATCAGATAACCCCTAGGAGGAGAACTCTCCCGGGGGGTTACCTTGCAGGCGCGCTCCCATATCCAACATTTGGTGTACATAACAGCCACATGCAGGAATCGGCCCCCCCCCCGGGGGCCATGTCATTGGATTTGATTGACAGCAGTGAGAGCGAATGGCTGCTATCAATTTATCCAATAAAGAGCCGAGAACCCCGGGCAGAGAGACGGCACGTCCTCGCCGTGGGACATTCCAGGGCTTAGGTAAGTAAAACAGGGGGGGGACTAGGGGCCAGTGACTGACAGAAGTTTTTTCACCTTAATGCATAGGATTAAGGTGAAAAAACAGGAGGGTTTACAACCACTTTAACTGTTGTATCTCTAAGACAAGAAATACAGAGAAATGTCACCAGTGGGACACAAGCAGGGTTTTAACTCTTCATAACTGTAAAATAAATTTGTATCATCTGAGTGTTTTATGTCTTTTCACACTTTACCTCGTATCATAGTAAAACAGGTAAGCTGTACCCATTCAACTTAGTAGGGGATAATAATTTACCCGGAGACAATTGTGTTAAATCCATACTTTCAGTATACCATATAGTGATATTTATGGTTTAAGGGTTGTGAGAGTGAGAACCCCTGTCTCAGTTAAAATTAGGGTAAAATGGACACAGGACTCTCAAAGAGGCAGTTTGAGAAGTTCCAGCAGATGATTGGTGAGCAGAGAAAACTATGGTTTAAGTTTTCTCTGGATTCTGTAAGTCTGAAGAGCATTGAGAGGAATGGAGTCTTCAGTTGTGTGTCCAGGTTTTCCAGAAGTTCTGCAGGTTGTGTGTGTGTCCAGGTGCACACACCCATTATTAGGCAGAGCTGAGCATAGCTCAGAGAGTGTGGGATAGGAGTTGGTGTTGGAGCAGTTGCTGCAGACAGGAGGAAGATGTACTACTGGTTAAAAACCCAGGCAATACCCTTGAGACAGCACTCAGTGGACTGAGAGAGTTGGGTCAACTGACAGAGTCGGGAAGACTATAGCTGAGACAACTGGAATAGAGAGACTTGGGGACCAGAGGGGACGGCGAGTCTGAGGAGTGTGGAAGCCTGGAGTGTCAGGAGAGCCCCTTCCTAGAAGCCAGGAGTGGGCCTGTCCAGCAAGGAACTGCGGCATTTTTCTTTTGTTATAATTTTTGGAGAAGAACCCTGTGTGGGCAACCAAATGCACGTATGATTTTTCCTTTTTGTTTACTTTCAATAAAAGTGGGCTAACATGCCCTTAAACTAAAGTTCCTGCTAGCTGTGAACTCACAGGAAAAGCATCTACCACTGAGGTAGACATCCCCCAATGTCACAGGGTGCAGATAAAGAACAGATGTATGGTCTAGATATACGCCTTTAACACATAGGACCATCTAAAAACAGATAATTGGAGCCATTGGGATTTTTTTTATGGATTAGGCATATTCATGGTACCACATTTCCCCAGAAGGTGAGGATGCAGATAAAATATGCTATTGTAGCTCCCGGGCCCATTAAGGTCAGATCGCTCCTGCAGAAGAAAAAGTGTTGCATCAAGAGGTCAGATATTGGTGGAGGATTACTTTTTAAACTGAAGTACTCTAACTATACTAGTAAATGCTACTGTGAAATGAATACAGTATATTTCAATGTCACAAACTGGAATACTTGTTTTTCTTTCCAGCAGTATTACGTATTAACCCCACTGTTTTACTAAAGTTAAGCTTCAAATGACAGAAATATATATTGTTCATCATATAAAGCCAAGTGTATTGTAATGCAAGTACGGCATGCCAAAACCAGAAAATACTGTTTTCCCTAAGGAGATGTGCATATGTAGATAATCTTAAAATAGAATAGCATAATGAGTAGGATGAAATATGTCATACAACTCCTATCTTTAGTTATGTTTGGCTTATCAGTTGTTCAGAATAGGGCTATACATTGCTCTATCACAAATAGTTAATACATAAACACTGCTGAAACATGCAAAAGTAAAATATTACACATGGGGGACAATGTTAAACAATTTTAAAAGAGACAAGAACGGAAAAGGAATATGTATTATTGTAGCTATGCTGAAAGCAAAACAGTGTAGGACTAATACAATAATACAAAAGTGGCAGCACTGATAGGCACTAATAGGTGGCGCTGGTGAGCACTGATTAGCAGTACTGATGGGCACCGATAGGTGGCACTGATTAGAAGCACTGGTGGGCAATGTCACCAGCTTTCTTCTTTTAATTCCCTTTACCCCAATCTGTGATCAGCCAAGTCTGAAGGACTTGACGATCACAGAAAGAGCTGCCTGCGCTGCACTGGATGCTCATGCTGTAGCCGTCTTTCGGCTATAGTGCAGACAGAAAGTGGTTAATCACTGTACATGCAGTAAATCCCATTTAAACCACTTGTTTTGATGCCCCAGAGCAGTGTTAAAGGAGTTGTAAAGCAAGAAGGTTTTTTAACTATGCATTAATATAAAAAAAAAAAAACTTGTGTGTAGCAGCCCCCCCAGCACCTCCCAATTACCTATCTGAGCTCCTTCTCTCTCCAGCAATGTCCACAATCCCCTCAGACATCCAGTACACTCCCCCTGAATGGAGGAGACAGAGCAGCTGCGTTATTTCCCCCCCCCCGTGGCTGTCAAAGTCAGCCAATCAGGGGAAAGATGGGGCGGGGCCAGGTCAGGGCTTCGTGACTAAATGAATACACAGAGCTCTGACTCGGCTTGGGCGACAACCTGTAACAAGCTGCCTGCTGAGGGGCACTCAAAGGAGGGAGGGACTAGGAGCAGTGAGAAGGGACCTGAAAAGAGGAGGATCTGGGCTGCTCTGTGCAAAACCAACTGCACAGAGGATGTAGTTATAACATGCTTGTTATTTAAAAAAAAGTGAGCCTTCACAATCACTTATGATGAATGGTACACCATAACTTTTAGCTCTCTTTAAGACTACATTGAAGACCCATTTTCTATACCACGGTAATTAAATAGCATAAAACACAAATTACATAGTTGAGTAAAGCATACAGTGGGATAAATACAAATGTGTCAAAGTCAATAGCATCATTACTGTATGATTTTGTTTACACCCAAATTAATTTGGGGTACAGAGCAATTCTGAAGAATAAACACAGTATATCCAGCCCTGCTATTGGTTATTTTAAATATTTCTAAAGACAGTGCTTTTTTGTTTTGAAAATATGGAAATTTTGGAACCTCTGTAAGGTTTTTACTGCTGGGTGTTCCCCCGGAGAGAGATTTGTCCTGACCACCATTGTTACTTGGATAGAATATTATGGGAAATCCAAAATCTTACAGTTGTCATTTGCCCTTTGGTACAGGTGGTAAGGGAAGATGGATTGACCTTCAACTTGTGAGCAATACGGCAGCAAACACAATACTTATTTACAGTATTTGCCGGCCTATAAGATGACTGGGCGTATAAGATGACCCCCTAATTTTCCGGCTAAAATCTTGGTTTTGGGATATACTGGCCGTATAAGACGACCCCCTTGTCTCACTGTGCCATTACATGCCTCACTGTACTGTGCCATCACATGCCTCACTGTGCCATTGCATGCCTTACTGAACTGTGCCATTGTATCCCTAACCTCGACGATCCCTTACCTTATCCCTGACATGCAGAGTCTCAGTCAGATTGCGGGCGTCCATTGTTCAAATGCCACGCCTCCTCCTTGTGCTGTTCCGTGATAGACGGAACACTCCGTTTCCCAGCAGAGCCTGTGTTCAGCCTATCACGGATGTCCTCTTTTACGAGAATGAGAAGACATCCATGATAGGCGGAAAACTGAACAGAGGCGACGCCTATCACGGAACAGCACAAGGAGGAGGCGTGGCTTTTGAGCAATGGATGCCCGCCGTGCATACAGGTACCAGGGTATAAGATGACTCCTGACTTTTGAGGGAAATTTTTAAGAACAAAAGGTCGTCTTATACGCCGGAAAATACAGTATTTAATTCTTCAGGAAAAAAAATGGCAAGACATGTGGTTCTACAATTTGTAAAGAGATAGCAGAACATGTAATAATAAGTGGATGAAAAGTGTGAAAAGTGTGAAAACATGACAAAAACACTTTATTTTCTGTATTTTGCTATAATCTCTTTTAAAACCATAACATTTTTTACATTTAATTACATGACCAGAGAAACATGCAATCTCATATACTCACCACTTTGTTACCTACTCTCATTCAACATACGTTATTACCTTTTGAGCATAACTCTTATTTTGGGACCTCAGTCTCTCCATTTCACTTTCCATATCCACAATCTGCCTTCTCATTTCTGCTATATGGTTTTGCTCATCTTGCTGAAGACGTTGCCCTCGGTTCAGCTCTTCACGTAAACCTTTCACAAGTTCTTCATAGTTTTGAGCCTGGGACAAGATCAAAATGTTAACCACAGCTCTTTTTCTTAAAAAGCTGCTTAATGGGGTTGTAAAGGTTAGTCTTTTATTTTCTAAATAGGTTCCTTTAAAGCGGGGGTTCACCCTTAGAGGGCACTTTTCCCCCTTAGATTCCTGCTCGTTATTACTAGGGGAATCGGCTATTTATTTTAAAATATGTGCAGTACTTACCCGTTTACGAGACGCATCCTCTCCGTCGCTTCCGGGTATGGGCTTCGGGAATGGGCGTTCCTTCTTGATTGACAGGTTTCCGAGAGGCTTCCGACGGTCGCATCCATCGCGTCACGATTTTCCGAAAGAAGCCGAACGTCGTTGCGCAGGCGCAGTATAGAGCCGCACCGACGTTCGGCTTCTTTCGGCTACGAGTGACGCGATGGATGCGACCGTCGGAAGCCTTTCGGAAGAATGTCAATCAAGAAGGAACGCCCGCTCCCGAAGACCCATACCCGGAAGCGACGGAAGAAGATGCAGCTCGAAAACGGGTAAGTACTGCTCATATTTTAATATAAATAGCCGATTCCCCTAGACCGAACGAGCAGGAAGCTAAGGGGAGATTTTTTTTTTTTTTTTAAATGGGTGAACTCCCGCTTTAAGCTAGTGCATTGTTGGTTCACTAACCTTTTCCTTCGATTTCTCTTCTAAATGTGTTTTTCTTTGTTTGAATGTCTCACTTCCTGTTTCTCCTCAGTAAGCTTTCCACCATCATCTGAGTGGTGGAAAGTCATTTAGAACAGCATACTGAACACCTTACTAAGGAGAAACAGGAAGTGAGAATTTCAGACAAAGAAAACAAAGAAAAAAAACATTTAGAAGGGAAATTGAAGGAAAAGGTAAGTGAACCAACAATGCACTAGCTTAAAGGAACCTATTTAGAAAATAAAAAACGAACCTTTACAACCCCTTTAAACAAAAAAGTGGACAATAGCTTGTGTTGCCAGGTAACATCAGATGAAAAGTTTTTGATTGAAGTGTTTTATGACCAGACAGAGTAGGTGGAAATAAAAATAATTTTAACTTAAAGGGTACCTGTCACCTATGTAGGGCAGCAGACCTTAACTGAGGAATTTTTACATCTATCATACAATAGAACTAATCTTATGGTAACTTCATGCTGACATGTATGTTTTATAAAATGTAACATATATGAACAAAAAGCCCATGCACAACTATAGAATATGCTCAAAAAACTCCTAAATAATTTCCCTGGCACAAGACATTTGGTGTAATGTACCCACAGTATCCTGACGGACTCCCCCCTCAAGTAAATTTGTTAACTTATATGCAAATTTTCAGCTACATTTTTGAAAACCGGGTCCCAATGGATTCATAATTTCTCACTGATACTAATACTAATGAATAATTATTTTTAGCAATTTGTCTACCGAATGACCTCATAAGTAGGGATGAGCCCGATGTTCGAGTCGAACGTAAGATCGTCTCGAACATCGGGTGTTCGCCAAATAGAGAACAATTTGGGGTGTTCGCGGCAAATTCAAAAATGTCATGTCTGGAGGCTTACAACCACTCTAAATTATTGTAGCTGTGACAAAGGGCAGAATGTGCTGGTCTAATCAATCAGCTTCCCTCATAGCCCCTATGAGAGTCACAAAATAAGATGTATATATCTAGCTATATAAGAGAGAGAGAGAGAGAGAGAGAAAGATTAAATTTAGACTGATCAGTTTTCAATAACTGGTCTTTTATAAAAGTATGGCAGACATATTTAATAAATAAAAACCATCCCTTGAGCTACACTGCAGCATAAAAGACTTAAAAAAATGGCATTGGGCATTTTATTTTGTTTATGCACATTGATCCCAGTTATAAATGGTACATTACCTTGCGTTCCTGTCCATAACACTACATTAGCATGGCAAACCACGGCATACATAGTCAATGCTATGTGAGATTTATTAGAAGCGCAGCTGTCCGGAAATAGCGCTTAGATGCAGCACAGCTCTATGCCTGTGTAGTTATAGGCAAATTATACCTAATTGCATCACCTATAAGTGAAGTATACTTCTAATTATCCTCTTCCTACAGCTGTATGAAAATCAATAACCATAAGCCTTCCAATGAAACACACACTGCACGCTTCCCCAGGTTCCTAATGAATGCAAATAGTTTGACCTTTCCTTGACAAGCTTGAATATTGTTTCATATTTTTGCCATTAAAATTGCTGCTATCAGCAATTCGTATTACAAACAGTAAAAAAGAAAGCTGAGAGAGAGTGAGAGAGAGCGAAAGAAAGAAAGAAGGGGGAGATAGAAAAAGAGGGGGAGAGAAACAAAAAGAGGGAGGAGAGAGAGAGAAAGAAGGGGAAAGAGAGAGAACAGGGGGGGGGGGGAGAAGGGGGGAAAAGAAAGAGAAAACATAACTAAAAATATACATGAAAAAAATCTTGACGATATCAAGAGGAAATCAAAATTGTACAAAACAAGTGGCTGAACTTTTAGCATCTGAAAGCATATATTTAGATGACGAACGTCTCAGTTGCATAATGAATTTCTTTTATTCGCGTAGCTTTTTGTCTGAAGAGCCTCTCAAATCATCACGCAGATGTGGCTCTGCATAATTTTTATATAAATATTAGAGAAACACTTTGGTAATTGGTTTCCATCGAAATTCATAGTGATTTCTTCTTGAGAGTAGCATTCTTTAAAAACAAAGGTTAATTGAAGTTTGGATTTTATGAAAGCCTTAGCAGGTGGTATATGCCACTTTTGTTAGGAGATAAATCAGTCGATGATGCGGCATCAACTTTTACCCATGGGAAGTAAAGCCGCTATTTTAACCCCTATTCATTTAAAAGAGTACAGTTATGAGGTTACAAAAGATAGTTCTAGTTCTCCCATTCCCATTGAGGTTAATTTAATTAGTGTGTGTGCGTACATTTTTCACTTGTTTCTGTAACTTATACTAGGATTTTGGACCTTTAAAGTAGAGGTAAGTATTGCAGACATTAGTTCAGCTTTAAATGTTTAGCTGTTGAAGTCTCAAAAAGGGCCACAGAGCTATTAATGGCCTGTCTAAAATGCACACTATGGGAGTGCAATTTCAATTTCTAGTTAGTTGATTTTCTAAATGTTCTACTTTTTCTATAGTGCAGTAAAAACTACTCAATACTGTATAATAAATAAAAGAAATGTAGCATTTTTAACCTAATTTCCCAGAGTTAAAATGGAAAAACTATATACAAATGTTATAGCATGTTTTGCTTTTTTACCACTCCAAAATGCTAACAGGTCATTACACAAAGTGCCATATAATATAAATGTGGGAAGTAACCGCATATACAATTCTGCACAGTCTTTTGCTGTCTGTAAAAGCAACATGCTGACATTTTAAAATGTGCTACTAGTCAAAGACTAGAAAAGACTACCTTGCAGAAAGTTTCAATTACAAGAAAAGGTTAAAAAGTTGCGTTTGGTTAATATTTTTAAGTTTATGAAACTGCACTTTAAATTGCAGTTGCAAAGTACCTCTATAAAACAATATTTACTAGAACGTTAAACAATGTTTAGTTGCTTACCTCAACAGCATGATAAAGTCACGTGTCGTGACAGAACGCGTAGGGCATAGCCGGATATACTATTGGGACCAGAAGTGACGTTGGAGGTGTTTACAACGATCGGTTTGCACTTTATTTGCCTTTATATTGCTTTTGAATGTAAGAGCCCATTTGGCCCTTTAAATAAATTGTTATATCTTAAGTTTTTACGCTTTGGGAGGCTCTTTCTTTATCTTTTATTAAAATTGAAAGCAGGAGATCCAAATACAGCTGAAAGTTTAGAAAACTATCGCCACCATTGGAGAGCCCTAATTGGCTCCTGCGTCATCGTGAGCCTGAGACCCCTTGAGATTGAAAGTTGGCAATCACCCTGGCTTTGTGAGATTGTGAAGGCTAAATTATATTCCTCTTTGAGGTAAGCGTTTTGGGAGAATTAAGTTTTAAGATAATCAAAAAGATTACACACAGAAGAAATTTTGACACGCTGTATAGAAGAAGTCTGTCACAATTTGAAGATTTGTGTTGTGTTTTATTCACTGTTCAGAAGAATCACTTTGGTTTTTGGATTTTGAAGTGTGGACGTTTATTTCTGTTTATTTCTTTGATTTTCACACAGCATCTAGTCATAGATTGAGTTTTATGAAACTCAGGAAGTTGCGCTGATCACCATTTATTCATATACAATTTAAAGGGTCACTAAAAGGAAAAAAAATGTTTGCCTAAAATTAATGTCTGCAAGGTAGACCGACAGAATAGTGTAATGATTCTGTTAAAAAAACGAGTAAATACCTATTAAATTCCTTCATCTATATCACCTCCGGCATTCTAGTTTCTGTTCTCTCATTCACTTCCTGGTTTGCATCGTTCGTTCATGTAAGAACTACATTTCCCAGTATGAATTGTGGCACGCCCAGTAATTCACACCTCCTTGAAGTCTCGAACACGTAGAGAGCGTCCTGCCACACAGATGTAGTTCCAAGGAGGGGGTGAGCACGTTACTGACCACCGCAGTAAAGCCTCCCATCACGGTGGTCAGTAAAATCAGACAAGCAGGAAGTGAACAGAACAGAGAAGAAATAGAGCAACTTCTGAGCAAAAACGAACAATGAGGAAGTGAAAAGAGGAATGTCTGCAGGTAAAGGATGCTTATTATGGAAAAAAATGTTCCTTTACAACCCCTTTAACCCTCCTAGCAGTATTCCCGAGTCTGACTCGGGGTGAGATTTTCATACCCAAAGCGGTAACCCTGAGTCAGACTCGGGCTTGCCTCGCTGCAGCAGCAGACAAAGTCACTTAACTTGTCCCTGGATCCAGTGATGCCACCGCGCTGTGTGAGCGAGCGGGACCTCGCTCGATTCACACAGTGTCCTCCTGTGCCGCCGATCTCCGTTTCCCTGCGACGTTACGACGCACGGGAGCGGAGAACGGCACCAAATTCAAAAACGTAAACAAACACATTACATACAGTATACTGTAATCTTATAGATTACAGTACTGTATGTAAAAAATACACACACCCCTTGTCCCTAGTGGTCTGCCCAGTGCCCTACATGTTCTTTTATATAATAAAAACAGTTCTTTCTCCCTGCAAACTGTAGATTGTCCATAGCAACCAAAAGTGTCCCTTTATGTCAAAAATGGTTTTAGAGCAGCTAGAAAACAGCGACAATAAATTATAATCACTTGCAGAATTGTGCGATAGCGATTTGTGGGGAAATTCTTCATATAAAAAATGAAAGTAATGACAGCGACAATTCTGCAACTCAGCAAATTTCAGTGATTTTGAGTTGATTACATTATTGAATAATTTTTATTATAATTATATTATTACTTGTTATAATTATTTATAATTATTTATTATATTATAATTTATAATTTTGTTTTTAAAAAAATGTCATACCCGGGATGCCTACTAGTCTCTTGTTTGGTCAGATTTAAGTGAGTTATTCCTAAAAATTACAGACCTACAGTATAAAACGCCAAATTTCCTTGCAAATAATGGTACCGCTTTCAGCACCTTTTTTCTGAAAGAATCATACCGCCAGGGAGGTTAAGGGAGGTGATAAGGGATTCTGCTTTGTCTAAGTCTATGGGGTCCTCCGAATACAGTTGTTGATAATATTCAGTTAGCAGAGAGGTTATTTCTGGTTGAGAAGTAGCAAGGGTCCCATGGGTGTCTCTGTGCTGTGATATTATTGGGCGTGTAAGGCCCTCGGCAGAGATTCGCAAGCAACTTACCAGCCTTGCTGCATGAAACTGCAGAAAACGATAGGATGCCATTCCCTTTGGTCTATCCATAGGTCAATTTGTTGCTTTGCAGCTAGCCATGCCTGTCTAGTCATCAAATACAGACCATGTGTAAGAGGGTAATCGCTGGGTAGGAAGGAGAGCCGAACTGCTGGTTGGGTGTGGATAATATTGGTCTTCTCCAACACACATTGCACTGTTAAAATCCATGCAGCGTATATGTAAAAGTTCAGGGGAGAGCAGTACCCATGAGGAAAGGTCCCGAAAAAAATGCAGTGCCAGGAGAGTTGACCGCATAAATGTTGATAAGGGCTAGGTTCTTGAACGCAATAGTAAATTGTTAGTTTGGGGCCCTTGTGGTCTCTGTCTACTGAGCAGATAGTGTAAGGTAATCATTTTTGGCCTACTGCTAGGAAACCAAAAACCTTACCCATCCAGAGTTTAAGGCAATAGAAGTAATTTTGAGATAAACGGGTCTCCTGGAGAAGGGCCACATCTGCTCCTAAACATTTTAAACGACTGAGGATTTTCATTTAATTGTTTGGTGACTGGAGCCCTTTGACATCCCAAGTAACAACCCTCATAATGGAGGCCTGGTTGATGCAGGCTTGTCAAAGGGTAACGCCACCAATCAAGAGGAGAAATAGGGAAAATAATGAGAACCCACCCGTTACTTTAACAATTAATAACTCCCCTTTACTAGGGAGATAAAGCAGAAAAATTATAAGTAGGGAGCACCCTTGAACCTTTAGTGTGAACACCCTGAGACAGTGATTTATACCAAGCCATATGTAACAGTCAAGTTAAGCTCAACCAAAATAAATAATAAAATAAGAAACAGCGAAATAACAATCTAGTAACTCTATTGACCTCTTTTTTTCCATGCGAGATAAAAAACATACACGTCTAACTTCCAAGTCCTCATCAAATGGGTATAGTGCTGGTGCATACCAATAATGCACAATCACAAACAGATGTGTTGGAGGAAAAAACACACACACACACACACCCCAATTACCCCATCTGTGTCTTGGCAGGGAAGCTAGTCATTCCTGACAAGAAAGACTATGTCATACAAAAAAAAAAAAAAAGAGAACATGACTATCCGGCCAGGAAGCCTATAGAGAGAGGAAAACAATCAGTTTGTTACGTGTGATAACACCATGTTGATGGGGAGCATGCCCCAAGGTAAGCCAAGGGTAATAACCCTGTAACAGTCAGAGAATACCTAAACTGGTAGAGCTAGAGGCATATCGCCCACACTTGGTGGGATGTTTCATAGGACTGTTTCGATGCTTAGGCACACTCAGAGCTGTAGCGAATGATAGAGATGGTGTATCATCCATGATATTGTATCATCCATTATATCAGTGATGCCCCTCTGTGCCCATCATTGACACCAGTCTGTGTCCAGTGAAGCAAATCTGTGCCAATCAGTGCTGCCTTTTAGTGTCTGCCCATCAGTGCTGCATATCAGTGCCCATCAGTGCAGAAAATGAGTGCCTTATCATCAGTGTTCTTCAGTGCCGCCTCATCAGTGCAGTCTCTTAAGCGCAAATTAATGACGAAGAAAAATTACTTATTTACTGTACTTATTTACTAAAGTTACTGACAGAAACAAAGAAAACCTTTTTTTCCCCCTTTTGTCATTTTTTTTTCTTTGCAAAAAAAAAAAAAAGAAAAACAGTGGTTAAATACCACACTCTATTTGTGTGAAGAAAATAATAAAAAAATAAATTTGGGTGCAGTTTTGCATGACTGAGCAATTGCCATTCAAAGTGTGACAGCGCTGAAAGATGAAAATTGGCCTGGGCAGGAAGGGGGTGAAAGTGCCAAGATTTGAGGTAGTTAAGCCCTTCCCCACCAACTGCTGCAGTTATACTGCAACAGGTTGGCTCCCCTGGGGGAACAGACGTAGCTGTACGTCGGTTCACCTTTTGACCACTAGGGGGCGTGCGCCCACAGCAGGACACCAGAGCCGATGTGAGTGCCTGGCGGGAGCGATGGCCACCAGGCACCTGCCATTGTTTGTGACAGAGCGAGAACCGGGGATCTGTGTGTGTTAAAGCGGAGGTTCTGCTGGGAAACGTTTTTTTTTTTTAAGACTACTCTGCTGCTGTTCAAATACACAGTTCTTTACTTACTATTGGCGATCTTGCAGCCGCCACAATCGCGCTTTGGCAGTAAAGGATATTTTATAAAAACTTGTGATGGACATTGCCATCTTCATTGAGGGCACCTTGAAGCCCTCCCGTATTTCTTCCGGGATGCGGTGAATGCTGATCTCCCAGCATTCACCGCGTAATCCCGCGCATGCGCAGTGTTGACGGCGAGTCGCGCCGTCAACACTGCACAGTTGCCATCACAACGGCCGGCGGCGTCCTGAAAAGGACACGCCCCGCTGTGATGTAACACTAGTCCTCCTTTACCAGCACAGTATCCGCCCTCATCACATGACGCGCTTTGCGGGTCACGTGACAGCACACCTAGCGCGAGACTACACGCGCAGAGAGATCAGTTGATGTGTTATGATTGGCCCACACGTCACTGCAACAGAACCAAGCAAACGGCGCCCACAATGCACAGCGCTGTCGGGGAAAGTAGAGAAACGCCCACTCCCCGATGGGATGGAAACCCGGAAGCACATCAAAGTACAGGTAAGGGACCATTGAAAAAAAAATTGACAACGCTATGATGCTTACATTGAATGGAGGTTAAGGATGCTGGAAAGTTGATTTGGAGGGTGAACCTCCGCTTTAAGTATGAACACCGATCTCTCTCCTCCCCTAGTCAGTCCCATCTCCCCACAGTTAGAACACACCTAGGGAACACAGTTAACCTCTTGATCTCTCTCCTCCCCTAGTCAGTCCCATCTCCCCACAGTTAGAACACACCTAGGGAACACAGTTAACCTCTTGATCGCCCCCCCCCCTAGTGTAAACCCCTTTCCTGCCACATTTATACTTTAATCAGTGCATTTTTATAGTACTGATCGCTGTATAATTGTCAATGGTCCCAAACATGTGTCAAAGTGTTATTTAATTTTTTTGGGATATTTATTATAGCAAAAAGTAAAAGATAGTGTTTTTTCAAAATTGTTGCTCTTCTTTTGTTTAAAAAATAAAAACCGCAGAGGTGACCAAATTCCACCAAAACAAAGCTCTATTTATGGGACAAAAGGGACGTCAATTTTGTTTGGGTACAGCATCGCACACCCACGCAATTGTCAGTTAAAGCGACCCAGTGCTGTATCTTCTGGGGCTGAAGTGGTTAAGTAGTGCACTATAACCAGCCTTGGTTTGGATTGCTGGTCGTGTGGGAGGCCCACTTGGTGTGCGCATTCTACCCCTTTAGTGGAGACCTAGAGCCTAGAGGATGCAGTGACTGCAAAATTCCATTAAAAATGGCGACTTAAAGGGTAACTGCCCTTTCGTAGGGGAAAAAAAAGCAAGGAAAAATAATATAGTGTATACAATTGCAACACAAATGATATTGTGATTGAAGGTAAACATTACTTTTCCATTTCAATCAGCAGCCGCCATAATTTTCTGAAAATGCAATGCAATATGGCTACTCGGAGGTGTTCTGTACACAGAATGCCTCCCAGAAACATAATTTCTTATTTATGTGATTGGCTCACTGATCTGGACTAAAAAAAAAATCTGATTTCTGCCATCCCCTGAAACAAAAATTGAATTTTTGGTGAGATGCTCCCAGTAGGAACACATCTAGGGAAGCAGGCCCAGCAGAGACCTGCAGATGCCACAGCTAACTACCCTTTGTTCCACTTGACCCTCCCTTCTAGATTGTAAGCTCTAACGAGCAGGGCCCTCTTATCCCTCCTGTATTGATTTGTATTGTGACTGTACTGTCTTCCCTGATGTAAAGCGCTGCGCAAACTGTTGGCGCTATATAAAACCTGTTTAATAATAATAATAATTAGACTCACTCAGCCCAGGAGCACAGAGGAACAAACAGTGATTTCTTCAGAATAACAAAAGGTAGGAATCTGCAACATTTAATTCTTTGTGGCATAGATTCAACATTGTGTTTGAAACATTCCTCAGAGATTTTGGTCCATATTGACATGATAGCTTCACATTCCACCACCTCCAAAAGGTGCTCTATTGAATTAAGATCTGGTGACTGTGGAGGCCATTGGAGTACAGTGACCTCATTGTCATGTTCAAGAAACCAGTTTGAGATGATTTGAGCTTTGTGACATGGTGCATTATCCTGCTGGAAGTAGCCATCAGAAGATGGGTACACTGTAGTCATAAAGGGATGGCATGATCAGCAAAAATACTCAGGTAGGCTGTAGCACTTAAACAATGTTCAGTTGGTACTAAGGAGCCCAAAATATGCCAAGAAAATATCCCCCACACCATTACACCACCACCACACCAGCCTGAACCATTAATACAAAGCAGGATGGATTTATGCTTTCATGTTGTTTACGCTAAATTATGACCCTACCATCTAAATGTCGCAGCTGAAATCGAGACTCATCAGACCAGGTAACATTTTTCCGAACTTCCATGGTCCAATTTTGGCGAGCATGTGCGAATTGAAGCCTCAGTTTCCTGTTCTTAGCTAGCAGGAGTGGCAACCGACATGATCTTACGCTGCTGTAGCCCATCTGCTTCAAGGTTCGATGTGTTGTGCATTTAGTGATAGTATTCTGCATACCTTGGTTGTAAACAAGTGTTTGTTTAAATTACTGTTGCCTTTCTATCATCTGTCTATTATCCTCTGTTATCAACAAGGCATTTCCGTCCACACAACTGCTGCTCACTGGATATTTTCTCTTTTTTGGACCATTCTTTGTAAACCGTAGAGATGGTTGTGCATGAAAATCCCAGTAGATTAGCAGTTTTCTAAATACTCAGACCAGCCCCTCTGCCGTCAACAACCTTGCCACGTTCAAAGTCCCTTAAATCTCCTTAGACAAGTCCAGGCCTCGCCTGTCACGGTGGGCATACCACTGAAGAGGGCTTTAGGGGCTGGGTTCCATAGCGATAGACTACAGCCCTGGTATACAAGAGAGTTCTTGATGCAAAAACTTATTGGCTACATATGAGCATTAAAAAGAAAACAACTGATGTGTTTTGGTGTGAGCCTTAGGCCTTGTACACACGACCGTTTTCCTCGACAAAATCCATCAATAAAATTGGTGGCAGAGCATTTTTGCTGAGGAAAATTGTCTTGTGTATGTTTTTCGTCGAAAAAACTGTTGTGGATCTTGACAAGAAAAAACCTTGCCACGTTCAAAGTCCCTTAAATCTCCTTAGACAAGTCCAGGCCTCGCCTGTCACGGTGGGCATACCACTGAAGAGGGCTTTAGGGGCTGGGTTCCATAGCGATAGACTACAGCCCTGGTATACAAGAGAGTTCTTGATGCAAAAACTTATTGGCTACATATGAGCATTAAAAAGAAAACAACTGATGTGTTTTGGTGTGAGCCTTAGGCCTTGTACACACAACCGTTTTCCTCGACAAAATCCATCAATAAAATTGGTGGCAGAGCATTTTTGCTGAGGAAAATGGTCTTGTGTATGTTTTTCGTCGAAAAAACTGTTGTGGATCTTGACAAGAAAAAAAGAGAACATGTTTTTTCTCGTGGGGAGTCTCAATTTCCTTGTCGTGTTTTTTGTTGGTCTGGTTTACGATGAGAAACACGTGCGTGTGTATGCTTAGAAACCCACGCATGCTCAGAATAAAGTATAAGACGGGAGCGCACCGTCGGTAAAAGTAGCGTTCGGAATGGAAATCGCAAATCGTCTCTCACCAAACTTTTACTTAACACGCAGTAATATGAGATTAGCAAAAGCAGCCCCAAGGGTTGTGCAAGTGGAATCAAACTTCCCCTTTATAGTGCTGTCGTACGTGTTGTACGTCACCGCGTTTGAGAACGACGAGATTTTGTCTTGACAGTGTGTATGCAAAGAAAGCTTGATAAGATTCTCGACAAGCATGACAAGAAACTTGGCGAGGAAAACGACGTTTCATTTACGACGAGATTCTCGGTCGTGTGTACAAGGCCTTAGTCAAAGCCTACAGCCATGGACCTATATAGCACCCTGTGGCTAAATACAACACATTGCACTTAGTGTCAAGGTGAGCATCCATGCAGTATCCAGTGCCTGAAGCAACATTGCAGGCCATCCCCATGGCCTGGGTCCTTGTACAGCTCCCAAGGTTTTACCAAGACTGCACCCATTATGGTGCACTGCTTCTATTGTTTTATTAGACCGTGAATATGTTTATTAGTGAATTTAAATATAAAACAATAAACTAGTTCAGCTAAGAGTGATTTCCCCACAAAGGAAATGAGGTCCACCACTTTAGGACAGCTTTGCAAATGTCCAATCACCTGACGGGAATATTATGCCTGGGTCCTGTATGGATATAAAATATGACATACATTTAAATATGTTTATAGCTATAAGCTGAATTAACTACAGTAACTGCTAATCTTGCATTGAGTTTACAGCTTTCGCTAACATGTTGTGGCAGTTATATATGGATCTAGCATTCAGGGAATGCTCAAGTAGAATTCAGAATATCACCTACTCCAAAACAGTGTGTTGCCTGACACCGTATCACAAAGTGTCTCTTGAGATTAATAAGAACATTAATCTAAGGCCAATATAAAGTGACAAAAAAATAAGGTATAACTGAGTTGCATATGTGCTTGCTACTGTATAATTAACAGATTTGTGTCTATCATGATCACACATAATTACTTTGTGGCCTTGGGCCTTGGCTATCTAAAGCGTGATTAGAACAGGAATGTGAAATTACAGGATTAAAATACACATTCCTTCTACTTAAAATTAAATCTAAATTATGGCAAATTGTAGTCAAAGGTTTGCCTTAAACCAGATGAGTTTACTACCCAAGCATATTTTTTGGGTGATGAATGTTTTTCAAAGAGATTAAATTAGATATTTGTCAATGATTTACTGCACACACGGCAACAGTGGTAATAAAGTAATCCTGGACACTGCTCTATTCATTTAATTTGCAAGAAAAAAAGCAATGCCACTAAAATAGACTTCTCCATTTTAATGGAGAAGTGCTATGGTCTTATAGTCTTTCACAACTCGCTCTATAAGCATTTATTCCAATCCAATCCAATAATATGTTATCCCTGCTGTCCAGAAACCACACAGAATAATCTTTCCTGACTCTGATGTAGCTATGACATACAGTGAACATAGCACATAAGTTGGAGTGTCTATTGTCCCTGGTCATATATTCCAAGTAGAATGTACTAATGGGCCAATGAGCACAGTCTGACCATAGGCATTTAAAAAGTTTGCACTACTAAGCTGGCCATACACTGACAAACTCAATTTCAAATTCAGTTCGCTCAACAGAATTTAACTGTTTGATTGACTTCTGTGGAAGGAACATGATGAAAAACCATTGTTGAACAGCAGCTGACGCCACTGAACGGTGCTTTCTGTGGTTATCAACAGTTTATGGCCAGCTTCAGCTGATAGGGAAAATCAATTCAAAGCTCCACAATTCTGTTAAATAGACTGGAAGGAATACCTGTACAACTCTTATGGGAAGAAATGTAACAAACTGCATATTTTTTTTTCCTTACTTTCGGTTTCTTTTTACTAGCCTACCTGTGGTAGAAAGCAATAAAAACCTAGAGATACATGAAATTCGTTATGCCAAGTGGTGAAACTGCAGTAAAGCAGCAAGTTCTGGGGCCAAAGACTTGGCTTGGTTTTTCATTGCTTCTCTCATAGCAATCATTTTGGTTGCCTGTGGTCACAGACAGCACAAACAGCACTGTTGGAGCTGCTTGATGTTAGTCTATATATACCCAAGACAGAAGCAAACTCTAATGCCGCATACACACCATCACTTTATGTGATGAAAAAAAAACGACACTTTCTGTGAAGTAAAAAATTACGTTTTTGAAACTTCAATTTTCAAAGACAAAGTTGCCTACACACCATCGTTTTTCTCACAATGTTCTTGCAAAGTGAGGTTACGTTCCACCACGTTTTACCATTGAAGCTCGCTTCATAAGTAGCTTCTGGGCATGCGTGGATGAAAAAACGTCTTAGAAAACGACGTTTTTTGCTACACACGGTCAATTTCTGTGAAGTAAAAAGTGCACTTTTGAAAAACGACACATAAAATTGAAGCATGCTTCAATTTTTTTTGGTCGTTTTTTACAAGACATAAAACAACGTTTTCCCCCACACACAGTCAATTAAAGTGACGTTTTTAAAAACGTCATTTTTTTTCATCACATAAAGTGATGGTGTGTACGCGGCATAATGCCTGATTTTTGGTTTCATCAGTGGTACACAAGGTACTACAAGCTCTTCTTATCTATGTCAATGGAGTTTAGAACCAAAGGCTACAACTTCCTTGAATGTTATGTCTAGGCATTGCCTTGGATGTACACTATATTGTCAAAAGTATTGGGATGCCTGACTTTACATGCACATGAACTTTAATGGCACCCCAGTCTTAGTTCGTAGGGTTCAATGTTCAGTTGGCCCACCCTTTGCAGCTATAACAGCTTCAACTATTCTAGGAAGGATGTCCACAAGGTTTAGGAGTGTGTCTATGGGAATGTTTGACCATTCTTCCAGAAGTGCATTTGTGAGGTCAGGCACCAATGTTGGACGAGAAGGCCTGGCTTGCAGTCTCCATTCTAATTCATTCCAAAGGTACTCTATTGGGTTGAGGGCAGGACTTTGTGCAGGCCAGTCAAGTTCCTCCACCCCAAACTCGCTCATCCATGTCTTTATGGACCTTGCTTGTGCATTGGTGTGCAATCATGTTGGAGCAGAAAGGGACATTCATAAACTGTTCCCACAAAATTGGAAACATGAAATTGTCTAAAATGTGATGCATTAAGAGTTTCCTTCACTGGAACTAAGGGGCCAAGTCTAACACCTGAAAAACAACCCAGTACTCTATGATCCCCTCTACACCAAAGGATTTGGACCAGTGCACAAAGCAAGGTCCACAAAGACATGAGTGAGTAAGTTTGGGGTGGAGGAACTTGACTGGCCTACACAGAGTCCTGACCTGAACCATATAGAACACATTTGGCATGAATTAGAGCGGAGACTGTGAGCCAGACTTCCCTGTCCAACATTAGTGCCTGACCTCACAAATGCAGTTCTGGAAGAATGGACCAAAATTTCCATAGACACACGCCTAAACCTTCCCAGAAGAGCTGAAGCGGTTATCGCAGAAAAGGGTGGGCCAACCCAAAATTGAACCCTAAGGACTAAGACTGGAATTAAAGTTCATGTGCGTGGAAAGGCAGGAGTCCCAATATATTTGACAATATAGTGTATTTCCAATGGTTCTGACCTCTGTTAAATAAAACATTTCAAATGTCAATATCGAAAGAGATACTATCTTGTGCTGAGCTACATTATAATAGAACAAAAAAATGACAGCTTGACCTACCAAACGTTACATCACAAGCAAGTGTAGTATATGCTATAGGAGGCCGAGGAGACCTTGAGTTCAACCTGCCACAGTCATGATTGAAATCATGCCCCTCTCCACAAAATGTGGAAAAATTGTTTCCTCAGAGCTGCCATTTAAAAATGCCATTATGAACTGCATTATGATCACAGTAATAAACGTGCTTTTGTAAATTATATCACATTTTAATGCAAAGTAATTACCACCAGAGTTCACTGCCCCAGTGTCTGGTCAACACACGAGGCTCGATTTACTAAATTTAAAACACGCCTCAGGCACTCCATTGTATGCCATTTGACTGGAATTTTCACATTTAATTGGACTCAACTAACAATAACTGTTAGGCCCCATACACACAGGAGGATTTATCCGCGGATACGGTCCAGCGGACCGTTTCCACGGATAAATCCTCACGAGGATTTCCGCGGATTTCTATGCGATGGAGTGTACTCACTATCGCATTGAAATCCGCGCCGAAATCCTCTGGCGATGACGTGTCGTCGCCGCGATTATGACGCGGCGACGTGCGCGACGCTGTCATATAGGGAATTCCACGCATGCGTCGAATCATTACGACGCATGCGGGGGATCCCTTCGGACGGATGGATCCGGTGAGTCTATACAGACCAGCGGATCCATCCGTTGGGATGGATTCCAGCAGATAGATTTGTTTGGCATGTCAGCAAATATTCGATCTGCTGGAATCCATCCCAGGGGAGAAATATCCGCGGAAACAGATCCGCTGGAGTGTACACACCATAGGATCTATCCGCTGAAACCCATTTGCTGGGATATTTCAGCGGATGGATTCTATCGTGTGTATGGGGCCTTACTTTTTTGAAAACATGGATATGTTGGCTGCGTTGGCTTTATGAATTAAGCCTATCTTCTGTTTTCCTTATGTAAATTGCACTCTGGAGCTACCAGATTTTGTAAAAGCTGGAATCTAGGCAAATATATAGTCTAAATGCAAGAGCCACATGTATGATTATTTAAATCATTGTGTTCTTTCTATATTTCTCCTCAATCTGTGTAGGAACCCAGCATAAAAAAAACATCTGCATTTTGCCTCCGGTAAAGTCCAGTCATGGCCTCACTCTCTTCTGTCAGATAAATGGTCTTGTATCCACCAGCCCTGTAATTTTCCACAGACAGTCTGTAATAAGTGGACGTATCTGGTCCTCCTACAGCTCTGCTATCTGCAATGTCACCATTGATAATTGAATTACCCCTTCTCTTACAAGGTAGCCTCTGTCTTGCAAAGTTATTTGGTGCACCAAAGTGGACTTACACCATTTGTGGAATAGATTCAAAATGTAGCTTTAAAGCCCTACTCAAGGAAAAAGCTACTATTTTACAGTACCTTCCCCCATTCCTTTCTAACCTGTCCTGATGTTCTGACCACCTATACCTGGAAAAGGCAGAATTACACACCTAAGTAACCCATATCCAGGTACCTCACTGCAATCAGTTCTGTTGTGGGGAACCATTGATGCCATAGCACCCTGAGACCATCAGTCCCCTTCCATTATCTTCTTCTCTCTCCTGAGAGAACATCAGCAGCCATCCAATGGGAAGTGATCCCACAGGAAGTGATATGGACACCTAAAGAAAGACCCTATAAAGAAGTAAACAGAAGAGAATACTTGGGCTGGGTATGTCATGTGATCACAGCTTACAGGTAACCCAGAGTGGGAATTAAAATATTTTTTATACAATGGGGTAAAACCAGAACTGTTGTCATATTGTTGCTGCTATTTGTGTCCCATTTTCCCATCAGAACAGGAAATAAGAGGCATTCTCCCCAGAGACAAGAACAGATATGTCAACAAATATACAAAAAATATATAAATACAATGTCTAACCGATTCTGCTCGATCCATAAAAAATGTATTTGGAGTTCCACTTTGCTGTTGCCTTTCCCTGCCTTCTACATCTCTTCAGAGTCATCAGACACAGAAGTCAGTAGGATGTGAAAGGAATATGCAGGTATCACACATCACATTACTTTAACCACTTAAGCCCCGGACCAATATGCTGCCTAAAGACCCAAGGTGTTTTTACAGTTCGGGACTGCGTCGCTTTAACAGACAATTGCACGGTCGTGCGACGTGGCTCCCAAACAAAATTGGCGTCTTTTTTGTCCCACAAATAGAGCTTTCTTTTGGTGGTATTTGATCACCTCTGCGGTTTTTATTTTTTGCGCTATAAACAAAAATAGAGCGACAATTTTGAAAAAAATTCAATATTTTTTACTTTTTGCTATAATAAATATCCCCCAAAAACATATATAAATTTTTTTTTTCCCTCAGTTTAGGCCGATACGTATTCTTCTACCTATTTTTGGTAAAAAAAAATCGCAATAAGCGTTTATCGATTGGTTTGCGCAAAATGTATAGCGTTTACAAAATAGGGGATAGTTTTATTGCATTTTTATTATTTTATTTTTTTTACTACTAATGGCGGCGATCAGCGATTTTTTTCGTGACTGCGACATTATGGCGGACACTTCGGACAATTTTGACACATTTTTGGGACCATTGTCATTTTCACAGCAAAAAATGCATTTAAATTGCATTCTTTATTGTGAAAATGACAGTTGCAGTTTGGGAGTTAACCACAGGTGGCGCTGTAGGATTTAGTGTACACAACTGTAGGGGGGTGTGGCTGTAGGAATGACATCATCGATCGAGTCTCCCCTATAAAGTGGATCACTCGATCGATGCAGCGCCATAGTGAAGCACGGGGAAGCCGTGTTTACACACGGCTCTCCCCGTTTTTCAGCTCCGGGGAGCGATCGCGACGGAGCGGCTATAAACAAATAGCCGCGCCGTCATTCCCGGATCGCTCCCCGAGGGAACCCGACCGCCGCGTCTAGCGGGGGGGGTCCCGATCGGACCCCCGACCCACGTCTAGGCAGGCACGTACAGGTACGTTGATGTGCCTGTCCGTGCCATTCTGCCGACGTATATCTACATGAGGCGGTCGGGAAGTGGTTAATCCAGCTGAGTATTTATTAATAAATCAAAATGTATTTCTTGAACGCAACTACTCATACTTGGTAGCAGCCTGTTGCAACCCCCTACACATCAGCATTCAAAATGGGTGTGGGAGAGCAACACTGGGAGCCAATCAGATTTGGTGCCTGACAATGAACCTGCTGAAAGAAGGAGAGAATAGAGTAAGCCTAGGTGTGATCTTATCAGTCTTTTTTTTTTTTTTTCAATCAGTGGGATGGGGGTGAAGAAAACGAGTGACCTAATTGTAACAAAGAATCTGGAGTCATTCTCCTGGAGGTGCTCTGTGACAGCACTGTGTGTTCATCTAAATGGATTTGCAGAACCTTTGGCAGGAAAACAGCTTCCTTATGTAAGATTCATCTCTATGTTTAGATGTCTGTCTGGAGTTCAGCTTTAAAGATGCAAAGAAAGCCTAAACCAAATGAACAGATTAAAACACAGACTATTGGTTATTGGTTCACCTTAAACAATCTTTTCAACAGATGAACAACTCAATGAAACACATTGAAAGAGAACATGAAAAACTTGCCAGAGGCAGAAAAGGAAAAGAAGAGTAGAAGCTGCTTGTAGGAGTTAATATGTCTCGATTTGTGACGTAGAGAAAAGACATCACCACTGTTATCCTCCCTTGTTATAAGTCTTTAATGTTCTGAATGATTCCTTGTTACATCTTACTTAGTATCGATCTTACAGGCATCCCTACCTATCCTTTACCCAGTGTGGTCACTGAACAGTAGAAAGGTTCAATAGGACGATCAGCTCCTCATCCACTTTTTCTCGAAAGCAATTTGTATTATGGATTTATTTTAATAGTGTACAGTGGCAGTTGCTGTTTTTACTATTAAAAAACAGTTTGATTATCTGACCCTGCTTACTTTATCTTTTTAGGTTCTGTGCACAGCCTTTAAAACGAATCAATAGACAGGAATTCCTGCACAGCATTATGTTGAAATCAATCTTAATTCAGACTTATTTATACTTTCCTTGCATGGTTCAATCTCTTTTCTCCCCTAATTGTTTCTGCATTTTTTAAATAAAGCATTTCTAGTTACAGAATAATGCATGCCATTTTTTTTGCTACTTCAATCATTTCAGAATTTCTCCATGTAATGGCAAAATTAACTTAAATCCTCCTTGCAAAGTTGTTCTCAATTTGTATTCCAGGGGAGTAGGAACTGGTAGTGCGTAATGACCTTTTTTGTTCAATCACTATATAGTGCAATAAATATTCATCACTCCAGCTCCAAGTCTTCCTATTATTACTGCTCCTTGAGCCTTCGAATGCACAGTGTTAAAAATAGGATATAGGTTAACTACAAAAGCAAAAAAAAAATGCAATAAGTCTGAAGAAAACATTTGTAAATAAAATAAATTTAAATGAAGACAAAATAATCCATGTAAAAATAAGAAAATATCAATAGTAGTCTACAAGTAAATATGAAGATCAGGCAAACCATGATCATTTTTTTAACATGCTAGAGAAAAAAAGTGCTGTTCAGACCTTTATCACATGTGCAGAGATAGAAAATATACAATGAATGCATGCATACAGCACACTGACTCTAGAGTATAATAAAAAGGTATACCGGGAAGTTGCCATTTGCCTGTGCTCTGTAAAACCACAAAATTAAACATGAATATGTGGACTAAGAGAAAACAAAGGTAGGACTTCACTGATAAAAACGGGTCATGGAACAATAGCATATTATAAACAAAACTGCTTTAAATGGGATAAGCTGGTTGCTATTGGAAACATCACTAATGCACATTTCATTCAAGGCTGGTTCACACCAGCAGTTGTATTAGAACATAGCTGCTAATGTGCGGCTGGATGACAGCAGTGCTGATACACCGCTTGTGGGGCATTGCATTGTGTATTTATTTTTTTAACAAACTGTTGAAATCTCACACACTGCCATTTAATTACTGTATTTATTGGCGTATAACACTCACTTTTTTACCCTGAAAATAGAGGGTGAACCATGCCTGTGTGTTATACGCCGGGGGCTGTGGAAAGTTTTTTTCCTGAAACTTCCCCCTTAAAGTTAGGGTGCGTGTTATACCCCCGTGCGTGTTCGCCGATAAATACGGTAAGTTCTATTGTCTGCAGCCAATAGATTGCCTTGCATCGCACTACGCTGAAAAAAAAGTACTGAATGCACCACTGCAATGCTGTGATGTGAACTGGCCAGGTAGGAAACAGGGCATTTTGCCTTGTCTTGTGGTGGGACTACACTGAATAGCCGCTCAATGCATTATTACCACATTTAGTGTGAATAATCCCCTAATCTTTATAAATAAACTAAGCAATGAGGGGAACTGATGCGCAAACCACACTAGAAAAAGAATAGCTAACAATTATTTACATCCACCATATAATAATATAGTGAAGATAAGGGGTAAACAACTAAGGCAGCGGCCACAACTGGTTAATGTTCGCACACTGAATGTATATGAGGAATGGGGGGTGTTGGGGTGCTTACCAGTAAATTACAAGATATATAAGTACCTAACGTACAATAATATAAAGTGCAATGTGCTCACTGATAATGAATAAATATTTACAAAACAATATAAAAACCAGTGATATAATCAATAAATATTTTGCAATAGATAAATCTCACTATATAAATAATGTGCAGCAATAATTAATTACTTAAAGTGCATATAAGTGATGGTAAATGCATCAAAATATTGTTATAAAGTGCATCAATAAATAAATGAATCAAATATAAAATCCAAACGTATTGAAGAGAGGTGAAAAAAAGGCTTCATGCAAATGTGCAATAATAATGTGCAAATTAGCAATCCAGGGCAGAATCCAAGACACGCAGCCCAGGGATATTAATACATGTCCACAGGATTGTTCTTAAAGTGCAGTGCTCAAACAACAAATCCAGAAACGTGCTCCACACAGAATGACCAGTAGCACCAGCCTCTCACCTCCAGGAGGCTTACAATAAGCCTTAATGAAATTCCCAATGGTCGCAGCTTCTCCACAAGATGCATATAAGGAAGTAACACTCACCATAGTGTAAATCGTAAATAGACTTCTAATAAAAAACGCAATATACACTCACATTTAGGTTTGCAGTAATGAACATCGGATGTAATGCTTCTCCGCTCCCCGGCCGAGGGCGGCGATGACGTCCCCAACGGCTAAACTTTCCTCACGCGTTATGTGGCAGATCACGCCACTTAATCATAGGATGATGATTTATAAATAAACTACTATTTGCTAAAGGTTCCTATATACACCATCAGACACCTAGGGCTCAATTTATAAAGCAGCAATATGGCCTAACCACTGCCATGCCACTGCAGTATACAAATGGGCATTATGCCCCTACTTGATTCAGAATTGAAAAGCAAAATAAGCACCCTTCAAAACAATGAATGGACAACACACAAAAAAAAAAGTGAGGAGAACCAGGTAACATTAAATATCAAAGTCATGTGACAAGGCGATAATGTTCTCTTTGCAATAAAAAGCAGAGAACACAGCAGACTCCACATCACAGCCTAAAAAACTTTGCATTATCCAATGGAGGGCAGTATCTGCAATAAATAAGCCCTTAAAGTGGACATTCACTCCAAAAAAGCACTTCTCATCTTTTTAACCCTCCTGCCCTTTTGCAATTCTAAATCTGACTTTTTTTTGTTTTGTTTATTTACCGATTAATTTTTTTAGCTGTGGCCTAGGTGAGAATGATCTGTACTGTTGGAATGTCCATGTCAGATATCCCACAGGTCTTGGGTGTACAGGCTGTGGATATAGTGAATAGTGGGCAGACCCAGGGGACGGATCATCAGGGGATTAGTTGCAAGCACCTGGAGGAGACAGCCAGCTCCTGAAAATGTAGACATAGATGACAGCACAGGACCCGGCCTGCAGCAGATCACAGCAGGAAGATTCTGGATTTGCTGAGTGTGTGCATATGTTTTTGAGCATAACCCAGCAAAAGAGGTAAAAGGAGGTTATAAGGAAAACTATACCAAAAGGGAAAGAAGTTCCTTATTTAAGTAAAACACTAATGTTAGCTATACAAGAAATTATACATTTATTTTATATAATGATCATTTTAAAGAAGAGGTTTCATTTTCAAGTGCACTACACCTTCTTTAGAGCCACAGACTGACATTTTATTTGAAAAACAAGGAAAAACCATATTTTTTGAAGAAAAACCCAGTTGCATTCAAACAGACTTTTATTTGTTGTGTTAAACAATTGTGTTCAAGCAATAAACTGTTTGCCATGATCAAGTGTATGAACAATCTATCATTACATGTATGGCATGCAGTAGAAACAACCTTTGATCCTAAAACATGCTTGAAAGGTCTTAAAAAGGCAATACAGCTAGACAAAAAAGGGCAAGAAGCAACGTACCACAAATCATTGTAAAATGTCCATGAGAAAAGGCAAAGGCCCTAAAAAAGTGTATTCTAGACTTCACTCACCAAAATCAATCCTATGTGACTTCAAGTATGTCATTTATAAACCTAAAGCATTCTCAAGTACCGGATATACTGTATGTATAAAGAGTTGTGCTCAAATGTTTGCAAACTCTGGCAGAAATAGTGAAATTTTGCCACTGATATTAAAAATATGACTAATCATGCCAACAAAAACATTTGTACTTTTATTTAAGGATAGTGATCATATATTTAATATCACATAGCTGTTTGGCTCTTTTCTTATTTAAATCAATGATAACAAAGTTCACCCAAATGGCCCCGATCAAAAAGAGCTGCATGGTCGAGTTGACAGAAAGTAGCCTTTACTGCGCCAATGTCACAAAAAAGCCAGATTGCAATATGCCCAACAATACCATTCTGGCAACTGGACCATGCAGCTCATTTGTGTATTGCCATACTTAACAACAACCACACCACTTTTTCCAGAGCCTGTATTTCTCCTGAGGTAACTTGTGGGTTTTTATTTGTATCCTAAACAATTCCTCTGGCGCTTGTGGCTGCAATCTTTCTTGGCCTATCTGAGCTTGGCTTGGTATTCTTGTCATGATCAGTCATATTTTCTCTTCACATCCAACACTTTTGGGTCACTAATGTGTCCTGTAGTAGAGGTTGGCGGGAGGAAACCACAGTGCACAGTTGTGGACCAAGCATCTTACACACTCAGAAGAGTCTTGGATATAAAGAGGCAATTGCTTTGCATGAGAAAGCAGACCAAAGGAATGGTACATGGGACACGTGAGTTTAAACTCTCTTCATTTGCAGATGGTGATGTTTCTATTTTTTATTTTTTTTTACAAATGTTTAACAGAGAGTTAAACATTTGTAAAAAAAAATAAAAACATTCAAACTTTCCTCAGCCAGTCAATTTAGGTTTTTTTTTATTAAACCATTTTGACAAAAAAAATATCTACTTTCAATACTACATCCTAGCACAAACCCAAATATGTATTTACATGCATTTTTTAAACCTAGCTAGTATAAGTGTCCGAATCAATATTTGTTGGTATTATATTTTTCAAGGCAAATATCCTAATGGTGACAACGGTGCACCATTCCCACAAAATGCGTGTTAAAACAGGTACTTGTTTCAATTGTAAGTCCAAGTGACAAGGTGTCAACACAGGAGCTCAACTGGGAGACAATAAGAGTGTTGTCACACTATAAAAAGGAAGTGCCTGAACAAATACCTTCATAGCAGAGTCATCAGGTATTATTTTAGTAAAATCTGCAGTTTGAAATTACATTAAACAGGGTAAATCTTACAAGAGAATTTATTGATTGGGTTTACATATACTTTAAGGCCTCGTGCACACAGGACTTGTTTTTGTTTAACTCTCCTAGAAGCCTTCATCAGGGTAGCAGGATTTTTGAAGAAAAAAAACCCACCTGATGCTTGTAAAAGTGTATAACGCTTATACAACTGTTTAGACATGTTTACAGGCATTAAGTACTTGGGCATTAATTCATTTCATTGGCCAGAAAAAAACATTTATTCTGGCCATTGGAATGAATTAATGCTCAAGCACTAAAAGTGCCTAGCGTTAAAGCGTGTTTAAACCTGTTTACGAGCGTCAAGTGTTTTTTCTGCCCAAATTCTGCTCCTCCTGCACACCCTGGCAGTGTTTTTTTTTCCCTGCCTCTAAATTCCACTGCCACAAAATGCTACTAAAAGCTTATGTGTGCAAGGACACATATGCCAACATGCAGGTCAGTACAGAGACAGGAAAAAGCCAGATGCCTAGAAGATGTAAAAACATCCAGTGTGCATAAGGCCTAAAGCCCTATACACACTATCAGTTTTCCTGCAGGTTTTTCTCTTCAGGTTTACCAAAACCATGTCGTGCAAGGGCCTGCCTGATTGCATACAAATTGAAACTCTTAAGGTTTGACCTCATATTAGATGGTTTTGGTAAACCTGAAGAGAAAACCAGCAGGAAAACTGATAGTGTGTATGGGGCTTAACACTGTAAACATCTTTACATGAAGAAGGAGCAGGGTGATCAGAGCGATGAACCTGTCTGGTTTTAAAGACTGGCTGGATGGAGCTAAGCGATTGGGAGGTATGTCAGCCCACATGCATGTGTTAAGTTAGCGGTTTGTCTCAGTTTTAAATGCCATCAAGAATGACAGAAACGAAGAGACCTACCTGTAAGTTTGAGATTTGATGTAGGGAGATGGTAGCTTTAATAAGAAGAATGTGTAAGTTAGAAGAAAGACTAAGGTAGGACATAGGGATGAAGATGGGGGTGTGACAGAAGAAATGTTTAGCCAAGTTACAAATCTAGTTTTTGTAGTTTGCATCTAGTTGATAAATAAGACATTTCAGAAGATACGGGTCCTTATAAAGTAACACTGTTGTCACCATCCAAAAAAATTCTCAAAACACGTCCCTGCATAGAAAGAGGGCCTATACTTGCTTTTACAGTGGGTTGGGTCTCCTCTGTTGAAGAACTGCAGTCTCTTTCAGACTCTCATTCAACAGCTCTGGGAATATCAGATGCCTGTCTTCCCTGTTGCAGACTGTGGTTCCATCCTTAAGTCACCAACCTCAGTAAAAGGACACAGCAGTGCCGTAGGTTTCAGTAGAAAGAAACATGTTGGTCACCATGGGACAAACGCATCCAACACTCCTGAAGTGTTAAATGCTAAATAGTCTGAAGAAGGTTGTATTGCTTTAATACAGGGAAGACAAAAGATACAAGCCACCAGAGAATAAGTATAACATCACTTCCTATGCAGGGAGCTGGCACTGGGTGCAGTGCCACATTAATGCAGTTTGCAGTAAATGTTAACCTTTAAAAAGATCATTCTACCCCAAATTCATATCTAGATTTTTGGTAGATGCAAAAAAATAAAACCAATGAATCAATAGTTTCCTACATTTTGCAATACTGTAACCTGAATCTTAAATCATTCAAGAAGTCAAGGGGGGTGACGTCAATCAAAAACAAAATATACAATTTCTAGGTTGACAGACCCTTAGGGCCCTTTCACACTACCGCAACTTCAAAGTCACGCGATTTAGCCGTGATTTTATCACGATTTCACAGCCATGGTTTTGTCACGATTTCAGGGAATGCCTGTGTCAACTCGCATCAAAGTCGGGCCAAAGAAGTACAGGGACTACTTTGAAGTCTGTGCGACTTGACGTTGCACAGATATGACTGGTAGGCATTGGAAATCATGGGGTATGACTTGTCTTGCGACTTTGCAGTCCCAAGTCGCACAAGTGTGAAAGGGGTATTAAATGTATGAATTTATTCCAGGATCAGAATTAAAGTGATTGTAAAGGTTCCAATGTCTTTACCTAAAATACAAAAGAATTACACTTACCTGCTCTGGGCATTAGTATTGCACAGAGTGATCCTAAAACTCCTCTTCTGGGGTCCCCCACTGGTGCTCTTGGCTGCTCCTCCTCTATGCCTGCCCCTATAGCAAACTGCTTGCTATGGGGGCAGATGTGCAGGCTTGGACTTGCCTCCTGCTTCCTCCCCACTGAATTTGATTGACAACAGCAGGAGCCAATGGCTTGTGCCCTGTGAGACCAGGAATAAAGAGCAGTTCTGCACAGCACAGCACTGGATCGATACAGGACTCAGCTGGGTAAGTATTTAGGGAGGGGTAGGAGCAGACAGATAGTGAATTTATTTTTTAACCTTAATGATGGTAATGCATTAGGGTAAAAAACATTCTGACTTCAGAGACACGTTAAAAAATTGTCTTATCTGGAATGTGGAATATAGGATTACCTAGGGGCAGATCCACAAAGAAAGTACGCCAGCGTATCTACTGATACGCCGGCGTACTTTCAAATTTCCCACGTCGTATCTTTGTTGAATCCTCAAAACAAAACAAGATACGACGGCATCTGGGTTAGATCCGACAGGCGTACGTCTTCGTACGCCTTCGGATCTTAAATGCAATTCTTCGGCGTTCGCTGGGTGGCGTTCCCATCGTATTCCGCGTCGAGTTAGCTATTTCCGACGATCCACGAACGTACGAGCGGCCGTCGCATTCTTTTACGTCGTTTCCGTTCGGCTTTTTTCGGCGTATAGTTAAAGCTGCTATTTGGTGGCGTACGCAATGTTAAGTATGGCCGTCGTTCCCGCGTCGAATTTGAAAATATTTTATTTTGTTTGCGTAAGTCGTCCGTGAATGGGACTGGACGTAATTTACGACATTTAGCGCAATGCACGGCGGGAAATTTAGGGACGGCGCATGCGCAGTTCGTTTGGCGCGGGGACGCGCTTCATTTAAATGAAACGCGCCCCCTACTCGCCGATTTGAATTATGCGCCGTTACGCAGCGAGAGATACACTACGCCGCTGTAACTTATGGTGCAAATTCTTTCTGGATTCAAAGCTTTGAAAAGTAAGTTACAGCGGCGTATCGTATCTCACATACGCTGCGCCCATGCAATTGTATGTGAATCTGCCCCATAGTATTTAGGCAGTTATTACACAGGCTGAACCAGGTTTAATTTAACAAGGAGCCTGGGGTTACACTGATGTGGTGCAGGGCATCGCATGTAATTCGCACAAGAATCACAGCACATTCCTGTGCGGATTACATGCAGTCTCTGGGGTGCGATTTGTAATTACACTGCATTCGCACCAAAACTCGTGCAGGACCCTTTTTATATCTGCACCAGAATCAGATGTGTGAACACCCATACGATCCGATTCTGCAAATTGCACTGCATTTTGCAAACCAATTGCGGGGTGTCATTAACTTAATATTCACCCGCAATTAGTTTGCATGTACAGATTTTGATACAGTGCGGAATACGCAGTGAATTCGCACCACATCTAATGTGAACCAAGGCTTAAGGATTATAGTTATACATCTGTGGTCACTGTGAACAGCCAGCCTGCAGCCTACTGGTTTAGCCTATAGTCTAGTAGCCCCTAGTGACATCACAGAATAAGGTAATATACTCGATGAATGGATAGGCCACAACTTCATCGATGGTGTTTCAACCTATAAAAATTACCATTTACAATGTACCGGTGACAGGCACATCAGTCTGTTTACTGCAGTAAAATGAGAGCCGAATACATCACATCATTACTGATAAGCTTATGCCTCAGTGAAGAGAATAGTTAAATACCTGCTGCTGTAGGTTGTGGCCATTTTCTCGTACTGAAGTCATCTCAGTTTCGTACTTGTGATTGGCTTGCTGAAGCTTAAGCATCTCTTGAATTGCCAGTTGGTGTTGATCTTTTAATGATGTCAATTCAGTTTTTACAATTTCAAGCATTTTCCTAAATTATGAAACAAACACAGGAAAATAATAACAACTTAAATCTGCTACAAGAGATACAATATTGAGTGATGGAGTTTTTGAAACCCCAATTGATATATAAAGCTGGCCATACACCTTTAGACTTAACAGATTCCTCCATCCATGCTTACAGCAAGAAATGACTAATGCCCCCTGCGGAGCAATTGTATTCTGACAGCTGAAACAGCGACTGTCAGAACACCCGGACAGCAGCTGCATCTGACTGGATGCAGTCACTTATCAGCTGACAATTTTCTGCTAGACTTGAAAAATCAAAGGAAGTCATCAGGCAGGAGGGGGATGATAGAGCTACCCACATAGTGATGTACCAGCTGAAATGCACACATTGTATAGCCAGCTTAATGCTCCTTACATCAACCTGATATTTGTACAATGCTTGGAGTGCTTCCGGCATATTTCCATACACAGGTAAGTTAAATGTTTTCCCCATCTAAAAGGCGTTAATTCACTTTCCTTACATTTATCACCAAAATTGTGTAATTTTGTAACAAGCGAACAGAGGATGTGTTTATAAAGAAATGCTATTCACGGACAATGCTCTGCATTTTCCACAACACTGGCATGTGCATCCCAACATACACACTAACTCTTGTTTTATTTATTTTTATTTCTGAATGGCAATGGCTGTAAACATCTGGAGAAGATTTCCTAATAATTCCATCACACACCCGCCATACATAATAGACCTTCCCATGCTAAGCCCGCAAACAGGTCATGAATATATATTGTCTATACATGCAATTTTGAGTCAAACATAAGGACTAATGTTTTTTTAAAACAGGAACTTGCCAGAAGGAAATACAGATTAGTTTATGTACACAATAAATCATTTTTGCAATCTGTTCCTTAAAAGAAAACTTGTCACTGCTTGTATGTCTTTTCAGCAACAGTGTGCAATAGTTTGATGCCTAATTACACCTATTCGCAAAGAAAATCAACAAATTTCATTACAATCCAATAAATCAGAATGTTCGGATCACAAAATGGTTGCACACATTACCCAAATGTACTGCCAAAAACATGTAAACATAACTTTTTACAATATTTTAGGAGGACAAACAGAATGTGCAGTTGACCCACAGAAACCTTTAAAAAAAAAAAAAAAACACAAAAGGTGTATACTAAAGAACAATAAGACAAGAAGAGCAACCAAATGCTGGCCGGCACTTATCACACAATGTTATCAAACAAAATTGCATATTTTAAACTTTTTAATTATGTCATCTTAGATGCAAGAATTTAGGTTATTTCCATTTTCTCCCTATCTTGAAATTCACCATATCAATTGGATTTTACCCATCGGTTTATAGATTTCAAGAGCATCTTGTGTGCATAAAGCAGCTCTGGACGAATAAAGTACCCATAAAAATACTTGGATTATATAAGGCTATCTGAGGCAAATAGAGTTTACTTAATCCTGTTAAACATGAGCTCAAAGTAAAGGCTTACTTATTCTAAAATTTCTAAAATGTAATACTATGAAATATATTGCACATTAACAATCTTTATTTAACTTTTTTAATCATTGTTTAAAAATAACTAACAACTATATTAATTATATATATATATATATATATATATATATATATATATAAAACACACACATACATATACACACACACACATATATATATATACATATGTGCGTGTATATGTATGTGTGTGTTTTTATATATATTATATATATATAGAGATTAGATAGATAGATAAAATATTTATATATATATATATATATATATATTTATATATATATATATATATATATATATATATATATATATATATATATATATATATATAGTTCTTTTTTTGGAGAACATTCTGTAAAAAGAGACAATATAGTACACCAAGGTTATATATAATCTCTGTAAACACTGCATACAAGCAAAGTAAACTGCAGTTGTCACATGCACAATATGCATAAAAAAAATCAATCTTTTAACTTGAGATCTGGTCAAAAGTTTTACCTTAAATAGTATTATGATTAGGCAAAAATATCATATTTTCATAATGCCTCAGTTCAGAGTTTAAAAGTTTAAATTATTTTGCAAAGGAACCTTGCAAATATAACTATGAAAAGCAAATCAATAAAATGTCTATTCCTATCTATTCACTGGGGACCTCAGCTGCACAGCCGCACAAAAATCGATGCAACAAATTATTACGATTTCCAGCCGCCCACTGGAAGCTTTGGACAAGTATTTTACATGGAGCAGGTCTGAGCTGGGATTTTTGCTTTTCTGTCTATATTTTGCTCTTTCGCTGTCTGTCTGCTCATTATACTGAGGCTTAATTTTATATACATATATACAAATATACAAATACAGAAATTAAAAGCAATTCTGTTATATCAGAATTTGAGTCATCACTATTTCATCTGTCATACACAGAAAAAAAAGTATTCACTTATAGAAAAAATATAAGTTTACCCTATTAATTTTAATTATTCTAAAAGTTTTCTAATGATACTATTATTATTATTATTATTTTTTTAAGTTTTGCAACAAGAGACTTTAAATTATATTATAGAGCATAAATAACAATAAATTCAATAATGAAAATAATTTAATAACTGCCTCAGAAGACCAACTTTTTAGGCATTTTTAGAACTGTTAATAATTTATAACAACACAGTACTATCATTATACAACTAAAGAATGCACTTACATTTTGTATGCCCATTACGCTACCTACTGTGTAATCATATTCTGCATATTTGAATATTTTACACTTGTCATCATAAATATTGCCTTTCAATTACAATAATGATAAAAAAAATCAAAAATAACTACTTTTGTACTGTTCGGTATTACATTTTTTTTCTTTAAAAAAAAATGTAAAAAAAAGCAAAAAGCAAAAAAGGAACCAACAATTGTTGAATTGTTTTGCTTAATAATATTATCAATTCATATTAATAAACATGTTTATAGGCCTACTTAGGGCCTTGGCACTTGTGAATGGGGTATCACTTTTCACACAGGAGGAGGCCGGCTTCAAAACTTTGCAGATACTTTAAGGAGCAGTGGCAGAGATTATTTTAAGTGCTTTGTAAAATGCATGACCTAAGTTGTATTCACTAGACCCAAACTGTGTGCTCCACAACAACCCCCAGCACATATTATGACTACATAAGTCGTCACTCCAAACTTTCAATTCAATTAAGAAAATCTAATATCCATGCGCTGCTCAGTCAGATAACCTTCAACTGAGTTTGGGAAGACTTGGTAAGGCAATTTGAAACTTTTGCTACACTTACATCTTGGTATCAGATTATTTTTCAACCTCAATAGGAAAAGCTTAGAAAAGGGGGATAGCCTGATACACAAATGATCCCATTAAAGGGGCGCATGCAGTCAAACCTGACAAATAAGTACACAACACAAAAATAAAGGCACAACAACTTAACTGTTTAACGATAATGAGGCCCAATTATGTAAAATACACAAATATGTTGTAGATGTACTCTCTGGATGTAAAAATACAACCTGATATATAAAAAGGACCATTGTGATAGATCATTAATTTAGGAGGATTTAGTAAACAGGTCATTAAATATATTGAGACCCTTTAGACTTTTAACTCTGGCATGTATCTGACATTAAAGCACACCAAAGAGAGGTAAATAATGAATCTTTTTTTTTGAACAGGGGGAACAGGGGCCTCTATCATAAATACTGCGCTCTTATCAAAGATACAGTTCAATATGATGGCTATTTTAAGCAGCCTTCCTTAAGTGAAGTAACAGGAAAGAAATGCAATCAGAGCATTCAGCATAATTTGGTACCATCTTGCTTCAAGTCAGTTGCTCTAACAAAGAAGAAGAGACAACAAGAGCCATATGTAACCTTTGTACTCTTCAGTGTTGGAAAATTAAGACTTTTGCCCCCACTGTGGTGCCATAGAAGACTTCTAAAAGCAATGCCGACACCTTGTTTCCTGGAACACGCTAAGGGAAACATGATCCTTTAATGCTATGCTTAGGAATCTAATATTTACACATGCAACTGCATGAATATAAAATATAGAGTAACATGCAATTCTAGAGGGGAAAGTGAAAAGAGATAAACTTGGTTTAATGTATGATGCACAAGCATGCTCAGAGCAGTTAGGCTGATAGAATATAGTGATCTAGCCCGCTTTAAAATATGTCAGTGGTCACTCACTTGTATTCACTATTTTCTTCCTCCGAAGCTGTGAGTCGTTCTTTAAGGATCTTCAGGTCTGTCTGGTATTTTCTGCTGTTCTGTTCTTGGCGAACGGTTTCAGCTATTTGCTCGCTTAGCTGCTCTTGAGTTGCTTTCAAGCTGGATTCCAGTAGAAGAAGTTTTTCTTCTTGACTGGCAAGTTCTTGTGCTAAAGGATAACAAGAAAAAAAACCATAGCAAAGACTAGTAAGAAAAAGGCATGGTTTTACTTTAAGCTTTCTTTAGGTTTTATTCAAATTTATAAAATGAATCCTTTTGACAACTTTTAGTGTTTGTATCTTAATAATCAAAAAAGTCTGTATTTTTATAGGTCAGATTATTCTTTAACTCTTACTCTGCCAACATTAACTTCTAAAACACATTTACTTCTTAAACAATTAAATTTAAGTTTAAACGTGATACTAACTTTAGCAACAGTGCTGTGAATCAGTTTTAAACTTAATAGTAAACATATATGACAGTTAAAACCTAGCACTTCATGGCTTGCACTGTTAGTCAATTTATTTAGACCTATTGCTATGGTTGTTTCAAAGCCTTGCTAGCAATTTCAAGGTCAACCAATAGATGGCGCTAAGTAACCAGCCCAAGAATAAATAGAGCAGACACTAGCAGGTCTTTTTTTCTGCAAAAAAAGCCATTTTAAGACAAAGACATTTCCCTTTGTTCTTTGTTGACCGCCGTCCAAAATGATATGTGGAGACAATTTGAATAAAAAGCTTGCTGCCTATCAAATACAAATATTGCCTGTTTCTTCAGCACAGCCTTTATTAAAAAATAAATATATGGTATAACTTTTTACATCGTCCATAGGAAATAAAATAAGAATGTATATGTCTAGCTATGAATATTGCATGTGCATGCTATTACTATGTACATATATACACACAATACATACATGAATACACATTTATCTCAGAAAGCTGTGGAATATATAAATTATCACTATATTATTATAAAATAATAATAGTATACATATATGTCTGTATGTCTATCTATCCATCTATCACATACATTTTGTAGGATTTTCTATCAGATTTAAATATTTGATAAAAATATTTATTTCTTCATATTTACGTCATTGATGTTCATGCTGCA